>NC_054555.1:16265456-16388834 GCF_017654505.1 Polyodon spathula
TTTTGAATGCTTGAATTAGGTCGCCACGTAGTCTTCTTTGTTCAAGACTGAACAGATTCATTTCTTTTAGCTTGTCTGCATACGACATGCCTTTTAAGCCCGGAATAATTCTGGTCGCTCTTCTTTGCACTCTTTCTAGAGCAGCAATATCTTTTTTAAAGTGATGTGACCAGAACTGCACACAATATTCAAGATGAGGTCTTGCTAGTGCATTGTAAAGTTTTAACATTACTTCCCTTGATTTAAATTCAACACTTTTCACAATGTAGCCGAGCATCTTGTTAGCCTTTTTTATAGCTTCCCCACATTGTCTAGATGAAGACATTTCTGAGTCAACAAAAACTCCCAGGTCTTTTTCATAGATTCCTTCTCCAATTTCAGTATCTCCCATATGATATTTATAATGTACATTTTTATTTCCTGCGTGCAGTACCTTACACTTTTCTCTATTAAATGTCATTTGCCATGTGTCTGCCCAGTTCTGAATCTTGTCTAGATCATTTTGAATGACCTTTGCTGCTGCAACAGTGTTTGCCACTCCTCCTACTTTTGTGTTGTCTGCAAATTTAACAAGTTTGCTTACTATACCAGAATCTAAATCATTAATGTAGATTAGGAATAGCAGAGGACCTAATACTGATCCCTGTGGTACACCACTGGTTACCACACTCCATTCTGAGGTTTTTCCTCTAATCAGTACTTTCTGTTTTCTACATGTTAACCACTCCCTAATCCATGTACATGTGTTTCCTTGAATCCCAACTGCGTTCAGTTTGAGAATTAATCTTTTGTGCGGGACTTTGTCAAAAGCTTTCTGGAAATCTAAATAAACCATGTCATATGCTTTGCAATTATCCATTATCGATGTTGCATCCTCAAAAAAAATCAAACAAGTTAGTTAGACACGATCTCCCTTTCCTAAAATCATGTTGACTGTCTCCCAGGACCCTGTTACCATATAGGTAATTTTCCATTTTGGATCTTATTATAGTTTCCATAAGTTTGCATATAATAGAAGTCAGGCTTACTGGTCTGTAGTTACCTGGTTCAGTTTTGTTTCCCTTTTTGTGGATCGGTATTACGTTTGCAATTTTCCAGTCTGTCGGTACCACCCCTGTGTCAAGAGACTGCTGCATGATCTTGGTTAGCGGTTTGTAAATTACTTCTTTCATTTCTTTGAGTACTACTGGGAGGATCTCATCCGGCCCAGGGGATTTGTTTATTTTAAGAGCTCCTAGTCCCTTTAACACTTCTGCCTCAGTTATGCTAAAGTTATTTAAAACTGGATAGGAACTGGATGACATGTGGGGCATGTTGTCAGTATCTTCCTTTGTAAAAACTTGTGAAAAGTAATCATTTAATATATTTGCTATTTTTTTTTCTTCATCTACGATTTTGCCATTTGTATCTCTTACACATTTAACCTCCTCTTTGAATGTTCTCTTGCTGTTGTAATATTGGAAAAACATTTTGGAATTGGTTTTAGCTCCCTTAGCAATGTTCATTTCTATTTCTCTCTTGGCCTTTCTAACTTCCTTTTTGACTTGCGTTTGCAGTTCCGTGTACTCTTTCTGCGTACTTTCTTTTTGGTCCTTTTTTAATGCTCTGTAAAGTGTCTTTTTTCGCTGAATATTTTTTTTAATTGATCTATTAAACCATTTTGGCAATTTAGTTTTACATTTAGATTTGTCTACTTTAGGGATGTAATTGTTTTGCGCCTCTAGTACTACATTTTTGAAGAACAACCATCCTTTTTCTGTGGGTGTTTTCTCTATTTTACTCCAATCTACTTCTGTTAGTCTCTGTTTCATACCTTCATAGTTTGCTTTTCTAAAATTGTAAACCTTAGCTTTAGTCTTTACTTTTGGGGTTTTAAAAAACACTTCAAATGAGACCATGTTGTGGTCTGAGTTTGCCAGTGGTTCTCTGACCTCTGTTTTAGTTATTCTGTCTTCGTTATTTGAAAAGATTAAATCAAGGCATGCCTCCCCTCTAGTCGGTGCCTTGACAAATTGTGTTAGGAAGCAGTCATTTGTCATTTCCACCATTTCAATTTCATCCTTCGTGCTACCCACCGGGTTTTCCCATTTTATTTGGGGGAAGTTGAAATCCCCCATTAGTATGGCTTCTCCTTTGCTACACGCATTTCTAATGTCATTGTATAACAGATTATTTTGCTCACCGTCTGAATCTGGCGGTCTATAGCATGCTCCTATTATTATGCCCTTTGAATTTTTGTCTGTTATTCTGACCCATATTGATTCGGCTTTATTTTCTTTGTCCAGGTTTAACACCTGGGCTTCAAGACTGTTTCTTATGTATAGCACTATCCCTCCTCCTCTTCTGTCATGCCTGTCTTTCCTATACAGTGTATACCCACAAATATTATATTCGTCCCCATCACTCTCAGACAACCAAGTTTCTGTAACACCTATCACATCATAGTTACTTGTTAGTGCAGTAGCTTCAAGTTCTAGAATTTTGTTTCTGATACTTCTAGCATTTAGATAAATACATTTAATGGTTGTCTTACCTGAGTTGTTGTCCTTGTTTTGATGCGGTCTCCCTTCTGTTTTTTTGTTGATTTCTCCCCCCTTCCTTTCTAGTTTAAATGCTTCTGAACCTGCTCGAGGATCTTTTCTCCAAGTAGACTGGTTCCCTTGTTATTTAAGTGCAGTCCATCCCGTCTATACAGATAGTCCTCATTGTAGAATGTGGTCCAATGATCAAGATAGGTGAAGCCTTCTCGTGTGCACCACATCTTCAGCCATGCATTTTGATCATTTCCAGCTGTCCATATGGTCCTTTGCAAGGTGCCAGTAGTATACCAGAAAATACCACAGTTTTGGTTTTCTCTTTTAATTTCCTTCCTAGCTCTCTGAATTTGTTTTGCCGGGATTTTGGTCTGTCTCTTCCAATGTTGTTTGTACCGATGTGGACGACTACTACCGGGTCGTCTCCTGTTTGTTCTAGGAGCCTGTCCACGTTCTCAGTGATGTGCTTGACAGAGGCTCCCGGAAGGCAGCACACTGTTGTAGTAAGGGGATCCAAACTGCGAATTGAACTTGCTGTGCTTCTCAATATGGAGTCCCCAACAATCATGACCTCCCTTCTTTTTGTTGTCTGGTCACCACTGTCAATAGGGCCCTGGATGTTGTTCCTTTCGTTCTCCTCATCAAAATTCTGAAGTGACTCAAATTTGTTGTTTGTTTTGATTTCTGGTGGTTGTGTTTGACGAAGTGTCTTTTTTTCCCTGCTTCTGCCTACCTGAACCCAGCTGTTCTGACCTTCTATCTCCCTGGTGGCTTTCAGTCTGTTAGGGGTGATGCAGACTTCCATGAATTGTGGGTGTGCCAGTTCCTCAAGATCCTGTTGCTGTCGCACTTCTTCCAGCTCCATTTCTAGCATACTTACTAGTTTATGGAAGTCCTGGATCGCGCGGCACTTTTCGCACACTTGGTTTAGCTCCGCTGGGTTTTCTCGGATTTCCCACATCAAGCAGGTGTCACAGATTACTGGCTTGAAGACCATGCTGAGGGTTTGTTTTTTTTTGAAGTTTAGTTTCTTCTGCAGCCATCAACCTGCTTTCAAACTGCTTCTAAACTGCTCTGCACTTTTCCACGCCTATACTTCTCCACTCGCTGTCGCTGGGAAGACTGCCTCGTTTAACTGCGTTGTTCTGCTGTGCTGTTGGCTCCTCCCCTCGCCCGTGTCTCAGAACGGCGCTGAATTTGAATCAGCATCAGCTGCTCCGAGTTTCAGCTTGTTTGTTATCAGAAAAACACACGCGGCTGTTTGACTTTGAGCTGCTGCTGTGTTTCCCAAAGTCCTATGTTTTCTGATTAAAGCAATTAAAGATGCAATTTCTCCTTACTGCTTCTAAACTGCTCGTACTTTTCCACATCTGTACTTCTCCCACTCGCTGTCGTTTCCACTCACTGTCGCTGCGACAAGTGTACCGCCTGGAAGGGATCCAGAATCAGTCCCGTGCTCCCCTCCAACAGCTCATTGTAGGTGGCCCCACGGAAAGGGTGGGCGTCGACGTGATGAGCCTGTTCCCCCTTTCCGAAAAAGGTAACCGCTCTGTGTTATAGCGATGGACTACTTTATAAAGTGGCCCAAAGCCTATACCCTCCCTGACCAGGAGACAGTAACGGTGGTCAAAGAGCTCTTGGGGGGGGGGTCTTCAGTAGGTTCAGGATCCCCCAGGAGTTGCACTCCGACCAAGGACGCAACTTTGAGTCTTGTGTATTTGCAGACAATGCAATGCAATCATCCTAAATTGGTTAAAACTGCCAATAAATGGGCTTGTTTTTAACATTCGTGGGGATTCCAAAAAATGTTTTTTGGGGTTTCCATTCGCTCAATTTATTTTACTCGAGTAAACCAGACTTTTCACCCGACGTCACGCAATGAATGGGAATGGTGGGGGGTTGATAAATTAGCTATGTGTAAAGTACGCATGCTGTTTTTGAAGATTCCTAGTGAACTGTTGTGAAAATGTGGTTTCCATGTGCAGAGAACTGGTACACAAGTGAATCTAAGCTGATGTAATAAAGCAAAATAGCTTGTGCATGGTGTTTTACTACTCTGCCCAAATTGTTTTTCAAATGTCATTAGTAGTGAATACTGTTTCAACTAACATATCTTAAACTCATTAAAAAAATAAACTCAGAGGTATAAACTGAAACTGACCAACAGGTATTGCAGATCACCATAGCTGAAAACACAATCAATACGTTCATTTGCAATTTTATTTGGTCAGTTCTGAGAGAGCATCAACAACTTGTCAGGATGTAGATTGAAATATTCTTTGAAGATCCAGCTGTCAAAGTCACTGGTTCCCTCCTCTGACATAATTTTCTAACATGTTCATATGAGAAGTGCACTCATGTGAAGTGTAAGGTTTGACTGTTAAAACATAGCTTTCCATATTATGCATTAGCCCCGTTTTTTAAAGGTTCTTAGAAGTAATTGCATTATCTTTTCACATAGAATGGAATCTATTACCACATTTAGTTACCTGTCTGAATAAAGAACAGTTACAAGTTACTGAAAAATGTAATCAGATTATAGCAGTGGCTCCCATCATGTGGTCTATCACCAATATTAATTCCACTCCTTCTAACTCTAACCCTCATGAACACCTATTTTATACAACTGTGGCTAGAGCCTAATTAATCATTTTTAATCATTCACGGCTCCAGCCACATTCCCACATGTTTTGACAGGGAGAAATGTAACCCCCTCCCTGCCACCCAATATTCAACACACCAACACACACATAAAGCAGCTGAGTTAATGAAGCAGTGACTCAGTTATGTGGTTTAGATTCTCTGATTGATTACATTAGGAGGTACTGTATGTTCATACCTTGAATAAATACTCAAAATAAGATAAAGAAATAGTATGAACAGCTGTAGTTTGTTCCTTTGTTTAAGTGAATAATGCAAGTCTGTGTTATGCAGTCTGTCTCAATGTGTGGCTTTCATTTGTGCTTTATTAGAGCTAGATATTGTGTGGGTGTTAATGCACACAAAGAGAGTGACAGTTTCATCACTATAAGAGGTTTTAGTTGATTCAGTAAAGCAGCGGATGAATATACCGTAGTTGGGCTGGGTCCAGCTGAGTCATTACGACACAGAGCAGGAACAATGCAGTTGAAATGGAATGACTCAGGATTATTCCAACCAAGTTTAATCTATTAACGAGGTGCTAACATCATATTGAAAAGACTATGTGGCACAAATGTGTAATAATGTATTATTGTAATTGTATGATTTCTGAATCACAATTTCTGAACTTTAAAGCTTAGAAATCTAGAATCAGCCTCTTATTATCCTCTGTAAGTGAATAAATCTCCACTGCCAGGGCCATGTACTCATATGTATGTGTGCTACACTTCAAGTCACTATCTGCAAATATTATTAAGAGTATAAGACTTATGGTAGTGTTTGTATATTTGAACATTTGTATGTCCAACTTATATCTGGGAAGATTGTGATGAAACATCTGCCTTCATGTCACAGATACATTATTGCATCTTAAGGACATGTGACGAAGTGCCCGCCCCTGTGTATAGTATTTGTTATATGTTGCGTGTGGTGTGTTAAATGTTGGTGTATAGTCATTGGTACACAGGATATAAACGGGTCTGTGTAACACGAGTGTTTAAAATTTAAATTTGTATTTAGGCACGAGGATTGCACAGCACTTCACGTGCAAGTAATAATATGTGAGCACGGGGAATTGCACTTTATTAATTCACGTGCAGTTGTACCGAGACTCCAATTGAATGATTGATTAGCAATCGAGTCTTGGTACAGCTGCATAAAAGCAACATGTTTTCACCCACTCGGGGTTGGGTGTTCGGTGAGTGGAGAATGGGAGAGAGAGGAGGAGAAATTGTTTACAACAATTGCTATTGCGTGCTTGTGAGACCAGCACGATACCTGTGAATTCAAAACTCACCGTGTTTGTCAGTGTGTCTGTCCGTGCACCGTTTTGTTCAGTACAGTCCGTTTTTGTTTGTCTCTTTTATTTTGGCGTAGAGTGCCGTGTTTCTGTTTCTGTTTGTTCAACCCTTTTATTTTGCAATAAACCGGCGCAAGCAGGCGCCATCATTGTTTCATTTCATTCGTCCTGTCTGTGTGTATTCCTTTTCTGGTTCCGACGCCGTCCACTTCGGCCGTCTTTGGGACAGGACACAAGAGATTATTTCACATACTTTACAGTAATTTTACTTTACCATGACACCTTTTGCTTACGTAGTGACATGTAGGCCTTAAATACCAATTATCCAATTTTCACAAAACTATTAATTTGCATTCCTTACAGTATTCTATACATACCGTTGTTCTATATCGGGGTCTGTGACAGGAAATAACGTTGCAGTGACGTCAGGCCAGAAGCCAGAAGAATAACACACAGGTACTGCAGTTGCAAAAAGACGGGCCATCTTCAGCACTGGTTTTTAATGTGGATGAGGCTTTCCATCCATGCTGCAAAACACATACAAAAACATTAACAAAAACACATGGTACTTCACCGTCATATATACAATAACAACACGGCTACGCCGTCATTTCAAGAAATCCAATACAATAAATCATAAAACAAAACAAATACAAAATAACACAGGGGTGGAGGAGGAAACCTTGTTCTAAAAATAAACACTGTACAGGGCTGCTCGCCATGTTACAGGGTCATTCACTTTTTCTTTGTACTGAATATGCAGCCTTGGCAGGTAGGGAGGATGTTACTGACGTACTTGTTAGCACTAGCAGCATTACCACTGCTCCCCTTTTCTTGTGCACAAGATGATTTTGTTATTATCTGCTCCAATAGCCGCAGGCTATGACATTCTTAAGTACTTATTACTATTGTCAGAATATGAGGCAGGCACACTTGTTTGCTAGTTAGTTATATTAATACATGTACAACCTTGCTTTAAGGCCACCTCTATACAAAGACCACCTCACAGTTCCAGGTCCACCCTGTGTGTAGTAGTAAGACTATCATCAGCAGTCCCGAATGTGTCTGATTTCCTCTGTAAGACCGACACAAGTGAGGGGCCTCTACCTTCTGGCGCTGGCCGCTCTGTGAGAGCATGTTTGGGTTGATGACCCACTTTTAGCCACCGAGCCATTACTCAGCACCACTAACCTGCCATGTATTGCAGAAACACTCCCAACAGGATTGGGACATAATAAACACAGAATGATTGATGATGTTCAAATACATGTATAAGATTTTAAAGGCATACTCTTTACCATCTGCATTTTCAGAGCAGAGCAGGGCAGAGCACTCATTCTAAACAGATTAGAGCACTCATTCTAACAGAGCAGAGCCTCATAATCACTCTAAACAGAACAAAGCAGAGCACTCATTCTAAACACAGCAGAGTCTCACAATCACTCTAAACAGAGCAGAGCAGAGCACGCATTCTAAACAGAGTAGAGTCTCACAATCACTCTAAACAGAGCAGAGCCTCACAATCACTCTAAATAGAGCAGAGCCTCATAATCACTCTAAACAGAGCAAAGCCTCATAATCACTCTTAACAGAGCAGAGCCTCACAATTACTCCAAAACAGAGTAGAGCAGAGCACTCATTCTAACCAGAGCTAACCTCTGTAGCAAAGTGGTTAACAGTGTGCAGGTGCAAGAATGCTGTGATGATCAATAAACAGACAGACAATAATCCAGGTGCAGTGGTGTTTTATCTGTATAATCCAAAAGTCTGATGACAAATGCAGTAAATAATAACAAACATCGGTGTATTGCTCTGTTGTAATCCACTGGTTGGTCTTAAACACCCACACGTAACACAAAACACAAACACAAGTCCACAGTGAGTGATTTAGTGCTGATTTGGTGCAAATCGTGAAGAATGGTGTAGTCCAGATAAGTGCTGGCCCATGGCGACAGCTCCGGATCATGTTCAGCCGTCTAATAACAACAAACAAAGTGGTTCCTTATACATGACAAAAACAAACAAAACACTCACGATTTACAATACACATTGTCCTTCTGGTTCAGCTTTAACCATACAAAGGAACAGATCACTTTGCTATGCCCCCTTTTGTACCGTCAATCATGACCTCTTTGTTAACTCCAATCTGCGGCTGCTACGTCGTTTCCCTTCCGGGTTAATGATTTATTGTATTGTCGCTCCGCCCCCTTTCTAGATGACGACTGCCGTCTAACCTTGGGAATGAATTGTCTGGTCATCCAGTCCAGGGCACTCTGTTCCTTTTACACAGCACACTCACAGGTTGGGAGGAAGATTTAACACCAATAATCATTCTGTATCTGTCACAACCTCATAATCACTCTAAACAGAGCAGAGCCTTACAGAGCGTGAATTGGCAGAGAGCATTGTAATACTGGGCAGGTTTACAAGAGCTACTTCTGTCCTCTGCAGTCTCAGTTGAACATATGTTGAGATTATAAGACTTTCTGATTGTAGGGTTTAATTATATTTTTTAAGGCTAATGTAGCTTCAGATGTCAATCATTATAATTAAACACTAAATATGCTGCAAATCAAACGCAGTAAAAGAAACTTCAATTCATGATAAACGTTTCTTCCAAGACATTAAAAAATAATTCTAGTTGAAACACCTGTCATTGCATTTACATTTTTCATTCAAATTAAATTTTAATAAATGCAACTGTAGAATCCAGTTTCTGCTTCTGTAATAGTTGCTGTGAATTTGATTCGTTTGCATTTTTGTGCTTTTTTATTTTGCGAATTTCAATGTAGATGTTTACTATTTGAGTTCCAATTCTGAATATGTTGAACTCAGTGGGTATGCTGTTATATTTGACCTTTCAAAGCATCTACTTCCCACAAGGGATTCTCTGCAATAAATCCACTCTGAAGCAAAGTGTTTCAGATTATTTGAGGTTCTATGGTGCATGCACTAGTAACAGAGCCTCTAGCAACAGGTTGCTAAGGGGACACAGCTTTTCCACTATTGACAACCTGGGGACTGGCTTGTTTGTGACCAGTTATCTTACAGAGCACCTAAAATTGCATTGTGTTTTTCGGTTTTTCCATATGGGTGGAATGCTGTGTGTTGGGTGTCCATTATCCTATAAGAGATGTCGCCCCATGCCATTCTGAGGACTGCGAGTGAAGCTGAAAGATGTCTTTTATATTAGGAGACACCCTATGCATGACATATTGACTTATTATGAATCACAGAGATTGTAAAAAAAGTTGCTGTTTTTTACAACAAAAGCCTATGAGTCACCTTCTTACTGGACTGATTTCAAACATTGTGCAACATTATGGCAGGGGAATAAAACACAAAGCGCAATTGCAGGTTGTTAGAAAAAAGCACCGCACCTAGACACACACCTACCCTATAGATCCAATCTAGCTGCGTGTGATACGAGATACCAATGCAACATTTATTTTCTATTGTGCAACATCTGCATTTCCATTCATTACATTCAATCACTTAGTCTTAAATTCTGAGGTAAATACAGTATATAATGTTTTGGTGTTAATCAGCTATATGACTGGTTCTGTGGAGGTTTTGGCACACATTAGTAAGGTATTAGCCACATCCTTCAGAGAATTCAAGTTTTTTTCCCCCAGTTCTAAAGTATTTCAACCAATTACTAGTCATTCAAAAATAAACTCAACATTGCAATGTGTATACAAATTAATTCAGTCCTGCTAAATAAACAGACCAGAAAACAACTAAATTTCACAACCAAACAAACTGAACTTCTAGAGCTACAGCAGGGAAAATGAGCTTCACTGAATGACTGTTGATCTAAAATACTCACAAGGAAAGTAATATTGAGTCCTAGATCGAGATTGAAGAGCACAGGATGATTACCAGAGTGGAGAGACGTTTTAATGACAGTGATTTCAGAGGAACAGGCAGCGTAGTGTGGAAATTGTAAACAGGGGCAGGGGCAGGGGGAGTGGCAGGGGCAGGGGCTTAGGGTCAGGGGCAGAGGCAGGGATAGGGGCAGCAGCAGAGGCAGGGGCAGGGTAAATAGGGTTTGAGCAGGATGAGGGTGAAGGCAGCTGGAGGGGCATTGGCAGGGGGACGAGGCGAGATACAGGGGGAGGGGCAGGATGGAGACGGGGAGGCATTTGCAGTGGCAGGGGGTGGGGCAGGGGGATTGGAGAGGAAGGGGGAGGGTGAAGAGCATGAGAGGTGGTGCGTGGAAGGACAATAGTTGGAACAAGCATAGAGTAGGAAAAGCTAATATAGGAACTAGAACAGAATGAGAGACGGCTTTTGAGGCTTTTAAGGAACAACTGTAGTTTGAGGGAAGTGAATCTGCATTTTGGTGAGAATGGGTGGATGACCCACTCACCCTACAGAGCCAAGTACCTCTTGCTATATTGTAATTTTAGTGTTGTACATGTTGACTATACTGGCTGTGGGCTACTGCTTGCGGTGTTTATTACATCCCCTCGTTTTAAGCTCTTATGCTGCTTTAGTTTCACTTTGTTTTTTAGTGATTTTAATTAGTAGTTTTTAAGAAGCATTGTACTCTGACTCACTTTTAACGTTTTATAGTCGGTTTAACCTGTTTTTAGCCCCCATTATAACTGCGCTGTCCTTATCAATATTGCACTCTGCCCCACCTTCAGTATTTGATAGTATTATTTACTTGTTTTTTTAGTCCCTTCTTTATAATTAAACTGCTTTAGTAGCCTTGGATTTTACAGTGTTGCTCTTGCCTAGAGTGACGGAACCTGGGGACAGTGGAACCAGATTTTCTTTCTCTCTCTCTCTCTCTCTCTCTCTCTCTCTCTCTCTCTCTCTCTCGCTCTCTCTCTCAGTTTTTCTTCTGTTGAGGTTTTTTTTTGTTTTCCCTCTTGTAGCGATATTTGTTTATTCTTACTTATTTTGTTTTTAAAAAGGGGAATACAAATCTTGATCTTTCATTGTTGTGCTGTCCCTTCCTGGTTGGATGGCTGGTGCATTAATAAATACTTACGAGTGCATTAGCGACTCACTCACACAGTTCTTGTGTGCCTGTATATACCGGTCTGTGACATCACCACCCACCATCCTGTTTACAATTGGTCATGCATACTATTGGCATTTGGCAGTGCTCAGCTGAATAATTCCAAATTCATGTGCAACAGGTTTTTCAGTGTAGGCTATGGCAATGCACAGAACTCAAATCCTCTCTTGAACCAGATAGGACCATCTGAGCCAGGAGATCTGGGAGCATTGTGAGAATGAGCCAGGGCAGTATACCCAGACCAGTCTGATTGACTGGTGGGATTTAAGGTTTTAGCTAATGACATAATCGTATAAAATACACCTGTTATGCTGTAGGTCTCACGTACACACTTTGAAGCAGCATGAATTTTCACTGTTAAAGCTCTGTGAGCATGATTTACATAGTTTTGTACTTCATAGGTCAATTTACCCAAAGAGTGAAATCGTTCCCACCTTCTTCTTTCCTGTCATTAACGAACCAACTTGACAAATAACAGTTCCAGGTATTTACCTGGAAGAAGTGAAATGACTTAGGAAAGGGAATAGAGTATCACTATGTCAACTGCTAACGTCTCAACTGTTTTAGTTACAGACTTCCCTTTGCCAGAATGGCTGCCTTATTGTGGTCATGTTAGTTTTTTGGTATGACACTCGGTACATAACTGTATTCTATGATTACCTTGATCAGGGATATTGGAAAAAGAAAATGTAGCAATAATCTGAGGTCATGGCTTCAGTTAAGTGCCATTAACAGTGTTTTTAACCATTTCATTGTCATAGCAATGGTACAGATCTCTCAAACCAACTTTACTTCATGTTTACCATTTACTATCCCAGTGGAGATGACATTCAAAACAAATAAAACATGTCTAGTTATTTCAAATGAAATAGATATTTGTTATAGTGTGGGTTTCTTTCCAAAATGCATAATATATAAGATACCTAGCAAATGGAAGTGCACTACAGGTACAGATCTGGGAAGTAATTGAATGAGGATGGGTGAATAACTGCCAAGCCCACAAAGGGTTCTGAAACATGAAAGCATGAATGCAGTAGGGATTCAAGGAAACACATGTACATGGATTAGGGAGTGGTTAACATGTAGAAAACAAAAAGTACTGATTAGAGGAAAAACCTCAGAGTGGAGTGTGATAACCAGTGGTGTACCACAGGAATCAGTATTGGGTCCTCTGCTATTCCTAATCTACATTAATGATTTAGATTCTGGTATAGTAAGCAAACGTGTTAAATTTGCAGACAACACAAAAATAGAAGGAGTGGCAAACACTGTTGGAGCAGCAAAGGTCATTCAAAATGATCTAGACAAGATTCAGAACTGGGCAGACACCTGGCAAATGACATTTAATAGAGAAAAGTGTAAGGTACTGCACGCAGGAAATAAAAATGTACATTATAAATATCATATGGGAGATACTGAAATTGGAGAAGGAATCTATGAAAAAGACCTAGGAGTTTTTGTTCACTCAGAAATGTCTTCATCAAGACAATGTGGGGAAGCTATAAAAAAGGCTAACAAGATTCTTGGATACATTGTGAAAAGTGCTGAATTTAAATCAAGGGAAGTAATGTTAAAACTGTACAATGCACTAGTAAGACCTCATCTTGAATATTGTGTTCAGTTCTGGTCACCTCACTATAAAAAAGATATTGCTGCTCTAGAAAGAGTGCAAAGAAGAGCGACCAGAATTATTCCGGGCTTAAAAGGCATGTCCTATGCAAACGGCTAAAAGAATTGAATCTGTTCAGTCTTGAACAACAAGACTACGCTGCGACCTAATTCAAGCATTCAAAATTCTAAAAGGTATTGACAATGTCGACCCAAGGGACTTTTTCAACTTGAAAAAAGAAACAAGGACCAGGGGTCACAAATGGAGATTAGACAAAGGGGCATTCAGAACAGAAAATAGGAGGCACTTTTTTACACAGAGAATCGTGAGGGTCTGGAATCAACTCCCCAGTAATGTTGTTGAAGCTGACACCCTGGGATCCTTCAAGAAGCTGCTTGATGAGATTCTGGGATCAATAAGCTACTAACAACCAAACGAGCAAGATGGGCTGAATGGCCTCCTCTCAAGGGAAGTAATGTTAAAACTGTACAATGCACTTGTAAGACCTCATCTTGAATATTGTGTGCAGTTCTGGTCACCTCGCTATAAAAAAGATATTGCTGCTCTAGAAAGAGTGCAAAGAAGAGCGACCAGAATTATTCCGGGCTTAAAAGGCATGTCATATGCAGACAGGCTAAAAGAATTGAATCTGTTCAGTCTTGAACAAAGAAGACTACGTGGCGACCTAATTCAAGCATTCAAAATTCTAAAAGGTATTGACAGTGTCGACGCAAGGGACTTTTTCAGCCTGAAAAAAGAAACAAGGACCAGGGGTCACAAATGGAGTTTAGAAAAAGGGGCATTCAGAACAGAAAATAGGAGACACTTTTTTACACAGAGAATTGTGAGGGTCTGGAATCAACTCCCCAGTAATGTTGTTGAAGCTGACACCCTGGGATCCTTCAAGAAGCTGCTTGATGAGATTTTGGGATCAATAAGCTACTAACAACCAAACGAGCAAGATGGGCCGAATGGCCTCCTCTCGTTTGTAAACTTTCTTATGTTCTTATGTTCTTATGTTTGTAAACTTTCCTATGTTCTTATGTGATAGGGTTGTGATGTCAGAGCTATCAAACACCATGTGGAAAACACAAACAGGTTGTATGCTTGAGATCCAATAGATAAGACTGTTGCTTGGGGACACTATTGTATATTCTTGTATTGCAAATACAAACATGGTTTTCAATATGTCTGAAATTCTGATAAGATGTACACCTGCTTGCATCACAATATTATTCAAATGTAGATAAACATAAGAGTCTTGATACAATATAAGGAAATATAAATCTAGACTTTGACCCTTTATGGGGCGTGTTTAGTTCACAATCTATCAAGCAGTACCTGGCAGGGATATCCCTGCTGCATTGCAAAGAGGACTGACATACATTTTAAAGAGCAATGTAATAGTGTGTTACATTTCCCTTACTGCTGTATGGTGTTTGCATTCATTCAGAGTATTCCTGGGCTTTGTTGCTCCAACACTTAATGATTATCATTTCTCTTTAAATCTGCCTTTGCCTGGATTGCAGCTTCACTGGAGATCTGAAGTGCCTTCCTCAGCCCATTCAAGTCACTGATCTTTCAACTCTGCCATCCCACCGACTCTAAATGTATATAAAGAGGCTGGCTAAGGGAAATTAAATAATAATAATAATAATAATAAATATAATAATAATAATAATAATCTATTGAAATGAAATTGAGGCTACTTGTTCTGTAATATATAAAAGCTGCATCTCCCTGTTGCAGTCAGTTTCAGGAATTTCACATGATGTATCCCTCCAAAACAAATGTACAAGTCCAGATTGTCCCTACTCTATGGCGGAATGGTAGTGTTTACAATTTTGTATATATAATATATATATATATATATTTATAGTCATCGAGTACCATTCTACTGTAACATCCCTTCTATCTCATAAATACCATCTCTGATACAAACACATTTCAGGTGGCTGCATCAAATCCATGTTAGGGTGTACTATATATTCTATATTCATAAACGGCATAACAACATTTGTATAATTTAAACATATAGCTACATTTTTATTATTGTCCATGAATGTTTGCAAATTGCATCTAGTCAGTTTACATTCTGAATCCCAAATACTTCAAAAGATGTATGCTGTAATAATACAATAACGAATATGCGTGGTAGAAAGCTGCCGGCAAATATCTCAAATGTAGGATTCCCTACGTCTACCTAGTGCGGAGGGTATCAGGTGACCTGAATCACAAGTTCCATTGGAAAAGCACACAACTGTAAAGACGTCACTGCTCTACCCCGACAAGAAGGTCGCTGGAGTCGTGCTCAGAGCAAGGAGGAGAGAGTTGCAGAGAGCAGAGCAGAGCAGAGCAGTACTCGAACAACCGGAGTCCAACTAAAGGTAGGGCATTTTCTGTGAGCCTATTTTAATAGCAAGACAAAAAAAGTACCTGCTTTTAATAAAAACATGTATGTGGTGTTTAAGCCTTTGCTCTGTCTCACTGCCTAAAATGAAATCCAAGTCTTTCGAAGGCAGTCGGTATATTTGCTCGTCCTGCAGAGAGAGCACTGGACGCTACTTGTAGTGTAGTACTGTGTGTGCCCTACTCGTTTCCATTGATGTGCTGATTGGATTGGGCAGTGCAGAAAAGCAAACTGATGACAGGTGCAATGTGCTTTTTTCTTTTTCTTGCAAATTTAAGCTTCGTTTTGGTGCAAGTATTTACACGTGATACGATGCAGCACGTATATACAGAGGTTCACAACGCATCCCTAAACAAGGTGATTATATATGTAGGCAATAGTGAATAACTCGGGAGATTCTAGTACATGCTATCGAAGTTAATTGCGGGTAGTTATTCATTAATAATGGAAAATATGATAAGATACGGCAGTAAATATTAACTTTTTATGTAATATATCATCTGTCTTCGTTATTTGAAAAGACTAAATCAAGGCATGCCTCCCCTCTAGTCGGTGCCTTGACAAATTGTGTTAGGAATTACATACTTGCTGTGTGGAGTCTGCCACAAGCGGCCCTTGCCACTGCTGCCCTTAATCAGTTTTAGTGTGTAGCAACTTTTAATTAATAATAATAATAATAATAATAATATAATAATAATAATAATAATTACAACAACAACAACTATTATTATTTATTTATTTACCAATATATACTTTTCACAGACACTTTGTAGTAGGTTGAAAATGGCTCAATTTTATGGCATCCAAGTTTGCGTGTCAGACAACATAAAAAATACTTTACATTTAGTAAAGAGTAACAATGAAACAGGTGCAATTAAGCAAAGTGCGATACTATTACATCATTGTTTGAGCATGATAAAGCCATACCTTATCATTACAGTGCAGTGGGAAGTAAATGTTCTCATTTCCAGCTGAATTCGGTTTCGCAATTGTGTTTTATTTGTTTCAGGGTTAGTGAATTCACGCAGTGCCCATGATGGGTAATGCTGTGTACAGTCAGTCCTGGTGCAGCAGGTGTTACAGTAAGAGACAGCAAGAGAGACACAGTGAGAGACTCAGTCCTGTCTCGAACTTGTTGCACAGTGAGTGATACTGGGGCTTGCTTCACTAGCGAACCCATTTGCCCTGTAACTAAGCTGTATCTTGCCCTCCGATGGTGAAACGCATGAGTAGCTACTGGGTTGTCTAGCCGTTAGCATGGCCCTGGTAAGCAGGCATGTGTTGCTTACATTCCTCAAAGTTAATTTTAGATGTGGGCACACAAGCCACCCCTCCCCCATCATGCTCACCATGTTGTCACCCTGTGAGCCAAATGGTCACTACACTCCTGCTACCTCTGTCAGAAGCTAAGGTTTAAAATGCCATCTTCAGTGTACTGCACTGCAACTCATGAAGCTGTCAAGTGGGAGGGTTTTTTTCCCCAACAGGGATTTATAATGTAATTGCTTTCAGAAAAAAATATCAAAGATGTGGGAAGCATTAACTTGTACAGTTAGTATCAGCTTTACTATCGCTTTGTATGACGAGACTGGTGGCGGTGTTATCGCCCTGTATGACGATGCTGATTAAACATGCTTTTGTTTGGCAGCCTATTGGAATACTTTTGTTTATTACTTGGAGGACTATACAAGAAACATTGCTGAGTCATTGCACTCGTCAGTTACCCCTCTCTGGCAGTTTGACAGAAGTGAACAGGGTGCTCTGGGTATTCTTTTCTGAAAAGCCCTCTTCATTACGAGTAGAATGAGATGTTACACATGATGGTAGTATCTAAATTACAACCAGGGTGATCTTTCTGGTCAGTGTCCCTTTCTCACTTTAGGTTGACCTTGTTTACAACTTACAACTTTTAACATGTTTACAAGGTACAACTTTAACATTGCAAATGTTTGTTACCAATCAGAAAAACAATCACAAGAATTAAGAATGTATGTCGACAGCATTTATTATATATGGAAAATAAGGAATATGGACATATTGGATACCACAGTGTAAATACTATGGATTTGACCTGCATATTTTTCACAGTGGTTAAATGTTTAGGTAAAATTTGTTTAAAAGCCATGTTCAGTTCCTGTCAGCTCAGCTAAATTTACAGTATGTACCATTTGTTTGGTTTCTCTGCAGCTGTTGCTAAAGAAGGTACATAGTTTCAACTAATTTAATGTAAGATAAATATCTAAATGTTGAATATTTAAAATAGTTAAGCTAACAAAGTAATTGGGCTACATAAATTGTTCACATCATGTGCACCCATTCACTGTAGGTCATTAGGTCTCCAGTGTTTTCATTTTAAAACATATCTGGTACAAAAAATGTTAGACATCTGTTTGCAGGCCTGTTTTGTGGGATAGTTGCAAGTGTAATGGTCCCCAGACCAGGAAGTTGACTCTGACACAGGACTGCTAGTTGCTAGTTCTTCCCAGCGACAGCGAGTGGAAGCGACAGCGAGTGGGAGAAGTACAGCGTGGAAAAGTACAGAGCAGTTTCGAAGCAGAAAGGAGAAATTTCATCTTGAATTGCTTTAATCAGAAAACAGAGGACATTGGGGAAACACAGCCGCGTGTGTTTTTCTGATAACAAACAAGCTGAAACTCGGAGCAGCTGATTCAAATTCAGCGCCGTTTTGAGACACGGGCGAGGGGAGGAGCCGACAGCACAGCAGAACAACGCAGTTAAACGAGGCAGTCTTCCCAGCGACAGCGAGTGGAAGCGACAGCGAGTGGGAGAAGTACAGCGTGGAAAAGTACAGAGCAGTTTTGAAGCAGAAAGGAGAAATTGCATCTTGAATTGCTTTAATCAGAAAACAGAGGACATTGGGGAAACACAGCCGCGTGTGTTTTTCTGATAACAAACAAGCTGAAACTCGCAGCAGCTGATTCAAATTCAGCGCCGTTTTGAGACACGGGCGAGGGGAGGAGCCGACAGCACAGCAGAACAACGCAGTTAAACGAGGCAGTCTTCCCAGCGACAGCGAGTGGAAGCGACAGCGAGTGGGAGAAGTACAGCGTGGAAAAGTACAGAGCAGTTTCGAAGCAGTTTGAAAGCAGGTTGACGGCTGCAGAAGAAACTAAACTTCAAAAAAAAAAAAACCCTCAACATGGTCTTCAAGCCAGTAATCTGTGACACCTGCTTGATGTGGGAAATCCGAGAAAACCCAGCGGAGCTAAACCAAGTGTGTGTAAAGTGCCGCGCGATCCAGGATTTGCATAAACTAGTAAGTATGCTAGAAATGGAGCTGGAAGAAGTGAGACAGCAACAAGATCTTGAGGAACTGGCACACCCACAATTCATGGAAGTCTGCATCACCCCTAACAGACTGAAAGCCACCAGGGAGATAGAAGGTCAGAACAGCTGGGTTCAGGTAGGCAGAAGCAGGGAAAAAAAGAAACTTCGTCAAACACAACACCAGAAATCAAAACAACCAACAGATTTGAGTCACTTCAGAATTGTGATGAGCAGAACCAACAACAAGAGAATGAAAGGAACAACATCCAGGACCCTATTGACAGTGGTGACAAGACAGTAAAAAGAAGGGAGGTCATGATTGTTGGGGACTCCATATTGAGAAACACAGCAAGTTCAGTTCGCAGTTTGGACCCCCTTACTACAACAGTGTGCTGCCTTCCGGGAGCCTCGGTCAAGCACATCACTGAAAACGTGGACAGGCTCCTAGAACGAACAGGAGACGACCCGGTAGTAGTCGTCCACATCGGTACAAACAACATTGGAAGAGACAGACCAAAATCCCTGCAAAACAAATTCAGAGAGCTAGGAAGGAAATTAAAAGACAAGAACCAAAACTGTGGTATTTTCTGGTATACTACCGGCACCTTGCAAAGGACCATATGGACAGCTGGAAATAATAAATCAAAACCAATGGTTGAAGACGTGGTGCACACGGGAAGGCTTCACCTATCTTGATCATTGGACCACATTCTACAACGAGGACTATCTGTATAGACGGGATGGACTGCATTTAAATAACAAGGGAACTAGTCTACTTGGAGAAAAGATCCTCGAGCAGGTTCGGAAGCATTTAAACTAGAAAGGAAGGGGGGAGAAATCAACAAAAAAACAGAAGGGAGACCGCATCAAAACAAGAACAACAACTCAGGTAAGACAACCATTAAATGTATTTATCTAAATGCTAGAAGTATCAGAAACAAAATTCTAGAACTTGAAGCTACTGCACTAACAGGTAACTATGATGTGATAGGTGTTACAGAAACTTGGTTGTCTGAGAGTGATGGGGACGAATATAATATTTGTGGGTATACACTGTATAGGAAAGACAGGCAGGACAGAAGAGGAGGAGGGGTAGCGCTATACATAAGAAACAGTCTTGAAGCCCAGGTGTTAAACCTGGACAAAGAAAATAAAACCGAATCAATATGGGTCAGAATAACAGACAAAAATTCAAAAGGCATAATAATAGGAGCATGCTATAGACCGCCAGATTCAGACGGTGAGCAAAATAATCTGTTATACAATGACATTAGAAATGTGTGTAGCAAAGGAGAAGCCATACTAATGGGGGATTTCAACTTCCCCCAAATAAAATGGGAAAACCCGGTGGGTAGCGCGAAGGATGAAATAGAAATGGTGGAAATGACAAATGACTGCTTCCTAACACAATTTGTGAAGGCACCCACTAGAGGGGAGGCATGCCTTGATTTAGTCTTTTCAAATAACGAAGATAGAATAACTAAAACAGAGGTCAGAGAACCACTGGCAAACTCAGACCACAACATGGTCTCATTTGAAGTGTTTTTTAAATCCCCAAAAGTAAAGACTAAAGCTAAGGTTTACAATTTTAGAAAAGCAAACTATGAAGGTATGAAACAGAGACTAACAGAAGTAGATTGGAGTAAAATAGAGAAAACACCCACAGAAGAAGGATGGTTGTTCTTCAAAAATGTAGTACTAGAGGCGCAAAACAATTATATCCCTAAAGTAGACAAATCTAAATGTAAAACTAAATTGCCAAAATGGTTTAATAGATCAATTAAAAAAAATATTCAGCGAAAAAAGGCACTTTACAGAGCATTAAAAAAGGACCAAAAAGAAAGTACACAGAAAGAGTACACAGAACTGCAAATGCAAGTCAAAAAGGAAGTTAGAAAGGCCAAGAGAGAAATAGAAATGAACATTGCTAAGGGAGCTAAAACCAATTCCAAAATGTTTTTCCAATATTACAACAGCAAGAGAACATTCAAAGAGGAGATTAAATGTTTAAGAGATACAAATGGCAAAATCGTAGAGGAAGAAAAAAAAATAGCAAATATGTTAAATGATTACTTTTCACAAGTTTTTACAAAGGAGGATACTGACAACATGCCCCACATGTCATCCAGTTCCTATCCAGTTTTAAATAACTTTAGCATAACTGAGGCAGAAGTGTTAAAGGGACTAGGAGCTCTTAAAATAAACAAATCCCCTGGGCCGGATGAGATCCTCCCAGTAGTACTCAAAGAAATGAAAGAAGTAATTTACAAACCGCTAACCAAGATCATGCAGCAGTCTCTTGACACAGGGGTGGTACCGACAGACTGGAAAATTGCAAACGTAATACCGATCCACAAAAAGGGAAACAAAACTGAACCAGGTAACTACAGACCAGTAAGCCTGACTTCTATTATATGCAAACTTATGGAAACTATAATAAGAGCCAAAATGGAAAATTACCTATATGGTAACAGGGTACTGGGAGACAGTCAACATGGTTTTAGGAAAGGGAGATCGTGCCTAACTAACTTGCTTGATTTTTTTGAGGATGCAACATCGATAATGGATAATTGCAAAGCATATGACATGGTTTATTTAGATTTCCAGAAAGCTTTTGACAAAGTCCCGCACAAAAGATTAATTCTCAAACTGAACGCAGTTGGGATTCAAGGAAACACATGTACATGGATTAGGGAGTGGTTAACATGTAGAAAACAGAAAGTACTGATTAGAGGAAAAACCTCAGAATGGAGTGTGGTAACCAGCGGGAGTACCACAGGGATCAGTATTAGGTCCTCTGCTATTCCTAATCTACATTAATGATTTAGATTCTGGTATAGTAAGCAAACTTGTTAAATTTGCAGACGACACAAAAGTAGGAGGAGTGGCAAACACTGTTGCAGCAGCAAAGGTCATTCAAAATGATCTAGACAAGATTCAGAACTGGGCAGACACATGGCAAATGACATTTAATAGAGAAAAGTGTAAGGTACTGCACGCAGGAAATAAAAATGTACATTATAAATATCATATGGGAGATATTGAAATTGGAGAAGGAATCTATGAAAAAGACCTAGGAGTTTTTGTTGACTCAGAAATGTCTTCATCTAGGCAATGTGGGGAAGCTATAAAAAAGGCTAACAAGATACTCGGATACATTGTGAAAAGTGTTGAATTTAAATCAAGGGAAGTAATGTTAAAACTGTACAATGCACTTGTAAGACCTCATCTTGAATATTGTGTGCAGTTCTGGTCACCTCGCTATAAAAAAGATATTGCTGCTCTAGAAAGAGTGCAAAGAAGAGCGACCAGAATTATTCCGGGCTTAAAAGGCATGTCATATGCAGACAGGCTAAAAGAATTGAATCTGTTCAGTCTTGAACAAAGAAGACTACGTGGCGACCTAATTCAAGCATTCAAAATTCTAAAAGGTATTGACAGTGTCGACGCAAGGGACTTTTTCAGCCTGAAAAAAGAAACAAGGACCAGGGGTCACAAATGGAGTTTAGAAAAAGGGGCATTCAGAACAGAAAATAGGAGACATTTTTTTACACAGAGAATTGTGAGGGTCTGGAATCAACTCCCCAGTAATGTTGTTGAAGCTGACACCCTGGGATCCTTCAAGAAGCTGCTTGATGAGATTTTGGGATCAATAAGCTACTAACAACCAAACGAGCAAGATGGGCCGAATGGTCTCCTCTCGTTTGTAAACTTTCTTATGTTCTTATGTTCTTAGTTTTATTTTAACACTAGAAGCCCCGCCGCAGTCCTTTTGGTAGTTTTTGGTTTTAAATTGTAATTATTCCAGTCGTGTAACACATATGGGTCTGCGTGTTCATATACTGTGTTGATTGTGAACAGCCTTAGACTCAAGGTAAAGGAATACCCTTTTGTCAAAAAAAATAAAAATAAACTAGAGTTGCTAGCAACTATAAAGGCTTTCAAAGAAAACATGGTTCAATCATCACAAATCGCTATTACAGCTCGCTACATTTCCTATAATTAGTTAATGGGCTACTTAAGTTGTACAGAGCAATAATCTTGCGCTGAAGTTTAAGTGCACTGATCTGTGTTGGATACAGCTGAGGAGCTATAGGCCGTTTTGTGGATTTTGAACCTTAGCAGGGGTCAAAGGTGATGACATTTTTTTTATAGAGCACATATGACTTCCTATATGTGTTAAATATAAGTGATTGCCGTATCTGCGGCCCTTAAGGTCCTTTTTTTACCATAAATGTTCATTTTTAACTCTTAGCAGAAGTCAAAGGTCATGGTTAATGACATTTCTTTTATAGAGTGCATGACTTCCTATATGTGTTCCATATGAACCGTGACTCTATCTGTGATCCCTGAGGCACAAGGAGCCAGTTTTTAGTTTGACCTTTTGGAGAGGTCAGAGGTCGCAGGTGATATATTTTTCATAGAGCACATATGACTTCATATGTGTTCCATTATAACTATGACCCTATCGGCACGCCTTAGGAGATAGAATTTAAATGTTAATTCCAATATGGCCGCCAAACCATGTGAGCAATCTGCTTTCGATTTTAGCGGTTACTGCTTTTTTATGGGCCGCACAACTGTACCAACATTGATGAGCATACGTGCAACACTGTTCTTGTTATGGGTCATAAAAGTTGTTTTTCAATTATCAATATGGCCGCCAAACCATGTGACCAAAACACGCCATTTTGAAATCGACAGTACTTCTTAAGAAAGTTTACAAACGAGAGGAGGCCATTTGGCCCATCTTGCTCATTTGGTTGTTAGTAGCTTATTGATCCCCGAATCTCATCAAGCAGCTTCTTGAAGGATCCCAGGAACATGCTGTCGGAACCAGGACACCCCAAGTTGTTCCCCCCAGTACCATACTCCGTTGTATTAGATGTCTGCACTATGTGAGATACCGTAAAATACGAACGTACGTTGACCCAGCGTTGATCGTGTCTCTAATGACACATCTATAGATTAGGGCTTAATGAATTTATTTTAATTGACTGATTTCTTATATGAACTGTAACTCAGTAAAATCTTTGAAATGTTGCGTTTATATTTTTGTGCAGTGCGTTTTATATCTAGGACTCTTCAGTAACTGTGTAATATTGGAAGCTTACTTGTGCAATGTCGTAAATGTAAATCCAAGAACACGTTTTAGTATTCAAATACTCATCTCTGCTCTTAAATAATAACCTGTACGGGTACATGTTTGTGTTTTAAACAAAATACCAGTCATTTCCCAATTCTATTTGCCATCAGATAAAAAAGGCAGACGGTAAGTTTAAGTATTAGGCGGCGGTTATAGATGAGTAAAAAGTACAAAGTTAGTCAGTACTATTTTAATGCAACTGCCCGGCGGACACCCAGGGGGGAAACACACACCCGTACAGCGGCACCTAGACATGTGTTCCAAGGACCCTCTCCACAACTCGCCCCCAGTTACAAAATCCTACAACCTCTATCACCTAGCTGGGATGCCAAGTGCACCACACCTATCAACCATTTAGAATTAATAAAAAAAAATAATAAAAAAAAATAGTTACCAAGATGCGGTCGTTGGGATTCCAACCGTGTGTCATATATAAATAAATAAAAATTACCATATGGGCAGGCATAAGCTGTTAGGGTACAATATAAACACAATTGCATTTTATTGATGGCAACTTGAATGCACAGAGATACCGTGACGAGATCCTGAGGCCCATTGTCGTGCCATTCATCCGCCGCCATCACCTCATGTTTCAGCATGATAATGCACGGCCCCATGTCGCAAGGATCTGTACACAATTCCTGGAAGCTGAAAATGTAATGACCTACGACCTGGATAGCGAACGTGTACGACAGCGTGTTCCAGTTCCTGCCAATATCCAGCAACTTAGCACAGCCAGCTTGAAGAGGAGTGGGACAACATTCCACAGGCTACAATCAACAAGCCTGATCAACTCTATGCGAAGGAGATGTGTTGTGCTGCATGAGGCAAATGGTGGTCACACCAGATACTGACTGGTTTGACCACCATTCTGATCCATAGATTAGGGCCTAATGAATTTATTTAAATTGACTGATTTCCTTATATGAACTATAACTAATCTTTGAAATTGTTGCGTTTATATTTTTGTTCAGTGTGTATATTATATATTTTTACTAACTCCACATGTGTCGTAATAATTGGAAGCTTACTTGTGCAATGTCGTAAATGTAAATCCAAGAACACGTTTTAGTATTCAAATACTCATCTCTGCTCTTAAATAATAACCTGTAAAAAAAAAAAACGGGTACATGTTTGTGTTTTAAAAAAAAAAAAAAAAAAAAAAAAAACAAAAGACCGAAAAAAAAAAAAAAAAACATTTCCCAATTCTATTTGCCATCAGATAAAAAAAGTATTTATTTATTTATTTGTTAACTTAATTTTATACTTTAAAATGTTTTACAAACTACAGCACCACGTCATTTTGAGCAAATAATAGAGCTTAATATTGTTGTAGTATAACGTTGAGAGTGTACTCAAGGTTTTTTTTTTTTTTTTTAAATATGATTATTAAAAAAAAGAAAAGTACCAAGTTATTTGGCGTAGTAAAATACAAACTACCAAATCATTTTAATGTTTAAATCATTCCATGAAAGGGAGTGTGTTTTATTGGTTTTGTTTTTATAAATTACGGTAATTTAAGTGGTTTACATTAGTGTTCCTTCTTTTGAGCTTTTATTTGATGTACTGTATACTGTGATATTAAGGTTACCATGGTATTTTTTTTTAACGGTTATCATACTGTGCAAATTTTATACTGTCCCATCCCTAATTTGTATTGCGATTAGCAGATAACTTGTGATCTTTGCATTCTCCCTTTGGTTCACGGTAATGTTATAAAAAAAAAAAAAAAAAAAAAAAAAAAAAAAAAAAAAAGAAAAAAAAAAAAAAAAAAAAAAAAAAAAAAAAAAAAAAAAAGAAAATAATAATAAAAATAAAAAAAAAAAAAAAAAAAAAAAAAAAAAAAAAAAAAAAAAAAATAAAAAATAATAAAAAAAAAATATCAATGTTACATTCTTAAAAAAAATTAAGTGGGCACACATATATATAAATAAATAAAAATTACCATTATGTGATTTGCTGTTAGATGTACTGTTAGGGTAAGGCAATATAATTATCAGGAATTACCAGTTTTCATGGTCATAGAGTTCCCCTTCTGGTGAACTTTAGAAAGTAAGTCTCCGTTTTTGTACACATCCTGTGAACGCTGTCAATGTGAAACAAAACAAAAATCTAAAAGTGTCTGCAATCAGCGGCAATAGGAGCTACTCTATGGTTTTAATGACAAGCTGTGAAAATGAAACAAATGGATGGTGACATTGAACTTTATGAACACAATGGAAACTGAACAGACAGCACAATTAGCAACAACACTTTGGCTACATCTACACAACGAACACCCACTGAAATATCCAGTTAAAAAAAAAAAGATAGTTTGATGGTTTAACATGTAGGCTAGTTAAAAATAAACTGTTGACAAACCAGGACAGCTTTTAAGTTGCATACACTGTGTGTAAATTATCTTACTCCAATATTTGTGAAAACAATTTTATTACTATTTTTAAACAAACTGCTCGGGTGTGATTTGTAAAGCTTGTGCATTATACATGTTGTTTTGATGTGTTACTGCGCAAATGGGAAAACCGAAGATGAAGAAAAAAAAAAAACGCATGCAATTCATGTTAAATGAATACTTTTCACAAGTTTTTACAAAGGAAAATAAATAAACATGCCCCAAATGTGCTTAATTCCTATCCAGGGGAAATAAATTTTAGCAATAACAAGAGGCAATAGTGTTAAAGGCACTAGGAGCTCTTAAAATAAACAAATGGTATTGGGTTAAACTGAGATACTCCCAGTAGTACTAAAAAGAAATGAAAGAGAAATATGTCCAAACCATCTAACCAAAAGGTGGCAACCCTATACTTACACTGTGTGTGTGTCAGTATGTGTACCATTCTGTACAGGCCTTCGTGTCCACGAGGCTATGAAAAAAAACAAACTAGGTAACTACAAAAGCAATAAGCCTGACTATACTTATATGTCCTCTTTATGGAAACTATAATAAGATCCAAAACCGCTAAATTACCTATATGGTAACAGGGTACTGGGAGACAGTCAACATTTTTTAGGAAAGGGAGATCGTGCCTAACTAACTTGCTTGATTTTTTTTTGAGGATGCAACATCGATAATGGATAATTGCAAAGCATATGACATGGTTTATTTAGATTTCCAGAAAGCTTTTGACAAAGTCCCGCACAAAAGATTAATTCTCAAACTGAAAACAGTTGGGATTCAAGGAAACACATGTACATGGATTAGGGAGTGGTTAACATGTAGAAAACAGAAAGTACTGATTAGAGGAAAAACCTCAAATTGTGTAAACCATGACAGATGTCCAAGGAAGCTGTCATGAGGCAATCCTCTGCTATTCCTAATCGACATTTAATGTTTTAGATTCTGGTATAGTAAGCAAGTTAAATTTGCAGACGACACAATAACTGTACTGAGGCACAAAGGGACTCAAGTCCCCCCCCCCCCCCCCCCCCCCATCTACATTGTTTAAGTGGGTTACATGGGCAAAAAAAAAAAAAAAAACGTTGCATTTGCAGAAACCAATAAAAAAAAATGATTTTTTGGTCTAAACAATGTTATTACTAAGGATCATTAAACAAACTAGACTCGGGTGTGATTTGTAAAGCTTGTGCAAATGACATGTTTCTGATAGGAAAAACCTCAAATGTGTGGTAACCAGAAGCTATAAAAAAGGCCAAAAATAAAAATGATACATTATAAATATAATGAGAAACTTATTAAATTTGGAGAGGAATCTATGAAAAAGTAGGAGTTAATGTTGAACACTGTCTGCAGCAGCAATGGTCATTCAAAATGAGCTAAAAAAGATTAAGAAATGCTCAGAAACATTGGCAAAAGTGATTGAATAGAAATCAAGGGTAATGCACGCAGGGAAAGTAAAAATGTACATTATGCAGACAGGTAAAGAAAATATCTTGAAGATTGTGTTCAGTTCTTGTCACATCGCTCAAAAAAAATCTTACTGCTCTAGAAAAAATGCAAGGAAACACCCTGGGATCCTTCAAGAAGCTGCTGTGATTTTGGGATCAATAAGCTACTAACAACCAAACAAGCAAGATACCGAATGGCCTCCTCTCGTTTGTAAACTTTCTTATGTTCTTATGTTCTTAAAAAGCACAGTGCAGTTTTTTTTTCTTATAGATGCTGTACAGCTGCAACAGGGATTCAAAAAATGTTTTCTTAGTTTACAATATGTGTCTTTGTGTACTGTACTGTGTGTGTAAAATATCAGCCTTTCCAGTGTAATTACCATGTTTAAGTTGCATGAGTTACATAAACTATTCTTTCTAGACACCAGCGAAAAATGGCCGCTTCACAAATATTTTTTACTAGACTGCTGTTTTTCCATAGCAACAGCTCTCCCCATGGTTTTTTTTTTTATGTAGGAACTTTTCTTGAATAACTTTTTTAGATGACACTACAAAGATAACGTATACCCAAGATTCACGTCAATCAGCCAAAGGGTTCATGAGAAGTTTTCATTTAAGCGTTTTACGCAAAATCCAACACGGCCGCCACGTGACAGATCCATTTTTCCTTAAGTAGACTCAATCGTGGACATGAGTGCACTATGTACAACATTTTCACAGATGTCTGTTTATCGTTCATGAGAAGAAGACTTTTGAATATTGTTCAAAATGTTCATAAAATCCAAATGGCTGCCACATCATGTGACCAAAGGCCGCCATATTGACCATGGCACAATGTCTCATAGTCCTCTACATTCGTGCCACATTTCGTGAGGTTTAGTGCAGCCGTGTTAGTTTGTAGGCAGTTTTATAGTCAGTTGCGTATGCAGATGATGTCATCCGGCGTGGCCTTCATGATTTTCACAGTAGCAACTTCCCTTGAACAAGCGTAACGGATGACCATATTGAGATGTTTTATCCCAATTTTTGTTTCAATCAAATAAGCAGTTTCAGAGAAGGTGTTTGAATTTTGATGATTTTATACACAGAGTGTACAAAACATTAGGAACACCTTCTCAATATTGAGTTGCACCCCCTTTTGCCCTCAGAACAGCCTCAATTCGTTGGGGCATGGACTCTACAAGGTATCGAAAGTGTTCCACAGGGATGCACAGTTGTGTCAAGTTGGCTGGTAGTGGATCTCTACTCCTAATAGCTCGTTCCATCTCATCCCACAGATGCTCAATTGGATTGAGATCTGGTGACTGGGAAGGCCACTGCAGTAAGCTGAATTCACTGTCATGTTCGTGGAACCATTCCTGCACAATCCTAGCCTTGTGGCATGGGGCATTATCCTGCTGAAAAATCTATTAGCAGATGGATACACCGCTGCCATGAAGGGATGCCCCTGATTGGCAATGATGTTCAGATATTCTGTGGCATTCAAACGTAGCTCCACTTTTATCAAGGGGCCCAATGTTTGCCATGAAAACACACCCCACACCATTACCACCAGCCTGCAATGTTGACACGAGGCATGATGGATGTATGTACTGATGTGATTTTCTCATAAGAACATAAGAACATAAGAAAGTTTACAAACGAGAGGAGGCCATTCGGCCCATCTTGCTCGTTTGGTTGTTAGTAGCTTATTGATCCCAAAATCTCATCAAGCAGCTTCTTGAAGGATCCCAGGGTGTCAGCTTCAACAACATTACTGGGGAGTTGATTCCAGACCCTCACAATTCTCTGTGTAAAAAAGTGTCTCCTATTTTCTGTTCTGAATGCCCCTTTTTCTAAACTCCATTTGTGACCCCTGGTCCTTGTTTCTTTTTTCAGGCTGAAAAAGTCCCTTGGGTCGACACTGTCAATACCTTTTAGAATTTTGAATGCTTGAATTGGGTCGCCACGTAGTCTTCTTTGTTCATACCCTAGTCCTCCCATCAGCGTGAAACAACAGGAACCGGGATTCATCAGACCAGGCAATGTTTTTCCAATCCTCCAGTGTGCAGTGTTTTCGTTCCTTAGCCCACTGCAAATTCAGTTTCTTGTGTTTTGCTGAAAGAAGTGGAACTCTTATTAGGTCGTCGGCTGCCATACCCCATTTGTGTCAAGGTACGACGAGTTGTGCTTTCTTTTATGGGACTTTCGGCCCCATTGTTGTACTGGACTGTCAGTTGACTAACTGTAGCCCGTCTGATGCTCTGCACAATTCGTGTCAGCCTCCTTTGGCCTCTTTCATCAATGAGCCATTTTCAACCACTGGCCTGCCGTTGGCTGGATATACTTTGGGTGGTGGACCGTCTTTGATACGCACGGGAAACTGTTGAGAGTGAAAAACCCAGAAGCGTTGCAGTTCTTGACGCACACTCAAACCAGCGCGTCTGGCACCTACTACCATACCCCGTTCAAAGGCACTTAAATCATTTGTCTTGCCCACTCTGAATGGCAGACATACAAAATCCATATCTCAATTATGTCAAGGCTTAGAAATCCTTCTTTTAACCTGTCTCCCCTTCATCTACACTGACTGAAGTGGATTTAACAGGTTACATCAATAAGGGATCATAGGTTTCATCTGGATTCACCTCGTCGGTCTATTTCATGGAAAGAGCAGGTGTTTCTAATGTTTTGTACACTCAGTGTATTTTTATGGTAATTTTATGACATTGATCAATGTGTTTGCCAAACCACAGTACCAATCAGCTTCATATTAACAACAGTTAATCATGGCCTATCTCTCAACACGTGTAGCAATTTTCAGAACTCTGCAGGAAGTAGTTTTCAGTACATATTATTGTCCATAGGCATCTACCAACGTACAAATTTTGTGAGTTTTTGAGCAACTTTTTTTAGAAGAAAGAAAAAAAAAATAACTAGAACTGCCAGGCAGTTTTACGACTTCCAAGCCCCAATATCAGTACCCGTCAGCAACTTCAACAGTTCCCAGAATAAGATTTTGAAAGGTCTTTTGTATAACGTACAAAAATTCAAAGGGCATAATAGGAGCATGCTATAGACCGCCAGATTCATACAGTGAGCAAAATAATCTGTTATACAAACAGTAGAAACGTGTGTAGCAAAGGAGAAGCCATACTAATAGGGGATTTCAACTTTCCCATATATAGTGGGGAAAACCCGGTGGGTAGCATGACGGACGAAATTGAAATGGTGGAAATGACAAATGACTGTTTCCTAACACAATTTGTCAAGGCACCGACTAGAGGGGAGGCATGCCTTGATTTAGTCTTTTCAAATAACAAAGACAGAATAACTAAAACAGAGGTCAGAGAACCACTAGCAAACTCAGACCACAACATGGTCTCATTTTGAAGTGTTTTTTAAAACCCCAAAAGTAATGACTAAAGCTAAAGTTTACAATTTTAGAAAAGCAAACTGTGAAGGTATGAAACAGAGACTAACAGAAGTAGATTGGAGTAAAATAGAGAAAACATCCACAGAAAAAGGATGGCTGTTCTTCAAAAATGTAGTACTAGAGGTGCAAAACAATTACATCCCAAAAGTAGACAAATCTAAATGTAAAACTAAATTGCCAAAATGGTTTAATAGATCAGTTATATATATAAAATTCAGTGAAAAAAGGCACTTTACAGAGCGTTAAAGGGACCAAAAACAAAGTACACAGAAGGAGTACACGGAACTGCAAACTCTAGTCAAAAAGAAAGTTAGAAAGGCCAGGAGAAATAGAAATGAACATTGCTAAGGAGGCTAAAACCAATTCCAAAATGTTTTTCCAATATTACAACAGCAAGAGAACGTTCAAAGAGGAGGTTAAATGTCAAAGATACACAAGGCAAAATCATAGACAAAGAAAAAAATAGCAAATATATTAAATTATTATTTTTCACAAATTTTTACAAAGGAGGCTGCGGACAACATGCCCCACATGTCAGCCTGTTCCTATCCAGTTTTAAATAACTTTAGCATAACTGAGGTAGAAGTGTTAAAGGAACGAGGAGCTCTTAAAATGAACAAATCCCCTGGGCTGGATGAGATCCTCCCAATAGTACTCAAAGAAATGAAAGAAGTTATTTACAAACCGCTAACCAAGATCATGTAACAGTCTCTTGACACAGGGGTTGTACCGACAGACTGGAAAATTGCAAACGTAATACCAAGTCACAAAAAGGGAAACAAAACTGAACCAGGTAACTACAGACCAGTACGCCTGACATATTATATGCAACATATGGAAACTGTAAGATCCAAAATGGAAAATTACCTATATGGTAACAGTATCCTGGGAGACTGTCAACATGGTTTTAGGAAAGGGAGATCGTGTCTATCTAACCTGCTCTATTTTTTTTTTTTTTTTAAGGATGCAACATCGATAATGGATAATTGCAAAGCATATGACATGGTTTATTTAGATTTCTAGAAAGCTTTTGACAAAGTCCCGCCTAAAAGATTAATTCTCAAACTGAATTCAATTGGGATTCAAGGAAACACTTGTACATGGATTAGGGAGTGGTTAACGTGTAGAAAACAGAAAGTACTGATTAGAGGAGAAACCTTCAGAATGGAGTGTGGTAACCAGTGGAGTACCACAGGGATCATTATTAGGTCCTTTGCTATTCCTAATCTACATTAATGATTTAGATTCTGGTATATTAAGCAAACTTGTTAAATTTGCAGATGACACAAAAATAGGAGGAGTGGCAAACACTGTTGCAGCAGCAAAGGTCATTCAAAATGATCTAGACAAGATTCAGAACTGGGCAGACACGTGGCAAATGACATTTAATAGAGAAAAGTGTAAGGTACTGCACGCAGGAAATAAAAATGTGCATTATAAATATCATATGGGAGATACTGAAATTGGAGAAGGAATCTATGAAAAAGACCTAGGAGTTTTTGTTGACTCAGAAATGTCTTCATCTAGACCATGTTGGGAAGCTATAAAAAAGGCCAACAAGATGCTCGGATACATTGTGAAAAGTGTTGAATTTAAATCGAGGGAAGTAGTGTTAAAACTGTACAATGCATTAGTAAGACCTCATCTTGAATATTGTGTTCAGTTCTGGTCACCTCACTACAAAAAAGAATATTGCTGCTCTAGAAAGAGTGCAAAGAAGAGTGACCAGATTTGTTCCGGGTTTAAAGGCATGTCCTATGTGGACAGGCTAAAATAATTGAATCTATTCAGTCTTGAACAAAGAAGACTACATGGCGACCTAATTCAAGCATTCAAAATTCTAAAAGGTATTGACAGTGTTGACCCAAGGGACTTTTTTGACCTGAACAAAGAAACAAGGACCAGGGGTCACAAATGGAGATTAGACAAGGGACATTCAGAACATAAAATAGGAGGCACTTTTTTACACAGAATCATGAGGGTCTGGAATCAACTCTCCAGTAATGTTGTTGAAGCTAACACCCTGGGATCCTTCAAGAAGCTGCTTGATGAGATTCTGGCATTAATAAGCTACTAACAACCAAACGAGCAAGATGGGCCGAATGGCCTTCTCCCGTTTGTAAATTTTCTTATGTTCCAGCAGGGCAATGTCCCCAAACATACAGCCAAAGCCACACTGGAGTGGCTTAAAAACAAAAAGGTCAATGTCCAGGAGTGGTCCAGTGAAAGCCCGGACCTCAATCCAATTGGGAATATATGGAAAGAGTTGAAAATTGCTGTTCAGCAAAGGTCCCCATCCAACTTGACGGAGCTTGAGCAATTTTGCAAAGAAGAATGGGCAAAAGTTGCAGTGTCCAGATGTGCAAAGCTGGTAGAGACTTATCTAAATAGACTCATGCTTTAATTGCTGCCAAAGGTGCCTCTACCAAATATCGATGCAAGGAGATGAATACTTATGCAATCAATTATTTTATGTTTTGTATTTGTAATTAATTTAGAACAATTTGTAGATTTTAGTTTTCACATTATGGACTTTTTTGTGTTGATCAGTGGCAAAAACTCCAAATTAAATCCATTTTGATTCCATTTTGTAACACAATAAAATGTCTAAGTCCAAGGGGAGTGAATACTTGAGAGCCACTGTATATTAAGATAATAACGTCATGGGGAGAGGAATGCACCGAAAATGTATGGTAAAATCATTGATATTTACTAGAACGATTATATTTTGTGTGGCAAATTAATTGATTGCTATTTTGAGGATTAACTGACAGCCCTAGTCTGTACTTTCACTACAAAAAAATATATAGTGGGGAAACGGAGTACCATAGGATGTACGAATGTGTCACAAGCACAACGAAAGCAGGAACAACTTCAAACATACCCTTCCGTACTTGGCACCCAGTGAAGTTAAAAAATAAATAAATAAAAATCAGAAGTCAACAAGCAAGGTCACTTTAATAACATACTTTTTTTTCCAGTGCGGTGCCCTCCCTATACTGTCCTCCATTCCACCCTCAATTATCAGTATATAATTTCAATATGTTCATTAAAATGTACACTTTATAGGCTATTATGCCACCAGAAAAACAGGCTACCTTGGGTAAAGTTGATAATGGTATTGAATGTGTTTTCTTAAATTTATAAATGAAATGATAAAAAAGAAATAAAAATCATGCCCATACTGCTCTATTCAATACTTACAGGTTGCATAGTACAAAATTATTTATTTATTTTGCAGACTATTTGAAAAAGAATTGAGAATAGTTAGCGGTATGTGTGTAAAGCAAGTACTTTAAATGTATTGAAAGAAGTATAGATGCTTTATATTTTGTAATTATGTACTGTTTCTAAGTACATTTAAATAAATAATTAAAATGTGTAAATAAAGCAGAAGGAGGAATAAAGCTTGCAGTCCCACTTTGACAGACTTAAATAAAGGGATCATATTTTGCAACTATTAATAATGGCAATATAGGACAATTTCATTAAGATTATTTTTCTTTCACCAGTGTGAATCTTGCTCTTTTTTAAAGTCTGTAGCTTCCTTGTGTTGCAGACCATATTCCACAGAGAGAAAAAGACATAACTTGTTATTTTTTTCTTTTTATTACGATTTGGATGTAAAACCTGGTCCATCAGTCTTTGAAAGGCAGCGGGCGCACCATTTAGCCCAAATGGCATGGCTGTGAAATGAAACAGCCCCTGTGGTGTTGAAAATGCGGTTTTATCTCTAGAACTACGAGTTACCGGTATCTGCCAGTATCCCTTCGTCAGATCTAGAGTGGAAATAAGTCTTGCCATCCCCAGTCTATCTAAAAGCTCGTCGACCCAAGTGAAAGAGAATGCCGCGAGGCGGTTGGACTCGCGATACCTCTCTCACTGCATAAAGGAGGTAGGGAAGAAGCGATGCCCAAGGTTTTTGCTCCTGATTTATAAATGGTCTGATTAAAGCATTCCACCAAACGGACGATAAACAGACGTCCTGATGGGAGGTATTTTGTGTACTTGCTGTAATGTATTAGACAAGAAATAAGTGCCATGATCAGTCAGTATCTCCTCGTGGATCCCTACTCTAGCAATAATCTGCACTAGTTCTTTGGCTATCTCAGCGGCACTAGTGGACCTTAAGAACATAAGAACATAGAAAGTTTACAAACGAGAGGAAGCCATTCAGCCCATCTTGCTCGTTTGGTTGTTAGTAGCTTATTGATCCCAAAATCTCATCAAGCAGCTTCTTGAAGGATCCCAGGGTGTCAGCTTCAACAACATTAGTGGGGAGTTGATTCCAGACCCTCCCAATTCTTTGTGTAAAAAAGTGCCTCCTAGTTTCTGTTCTGAATGCCCCTTTGTCTAATCTCCATTTGTGACCCCCTGGTCCTTGTTTCTTTGTTCAGGTCAAAAAAGTCCCTTGGGTCGACATTGTCAATACCTTTTAGAATTTTTAATGCTTGAATTAGGTCGCCACGTAGTCTTCTTTGTTCAAGACTGAACAGGTTCAATTCTTTTAGCATGCCTTTTAAGCCCGGAATAATTCTGTTCGCTCTTCTTTGCACTCTTTCTAGAGCAGCAATAACTTTTTTACAGCAAGGTGACCAGAACTGCACACAATATTCAAGATGAGGTCTTACTAGTGCATTGTACAGTTTTATCATTACTTCCCTTGATTTAAATTCAACACTTTTCACAATGTATCCAAGCATCTTGTTAGCCTTTTTTATAGCTTCCCCACATGGTCTAGATGAAGACATTTCTGAGTGAACAAAAACTCCTATGTCTTTTTCATAGATTCCTTCTCTAATTTCAGTATCTCCCATATGATATTTATAATGTACATTTGTATTTCCTGCATGCAGTACCTTACACTTTTCTCTATTAAATGTCATTTGCCTGCTGCAACAGTGTTTGCCACTCCTCCTATTTTTGTGTCGTCTGCAAATTTAACAAGTTTGCTTACTATACCAGAATCTAAATCATTAATGTAGATTAGGAATAGCAGAGGACTTAATACTGATCCTTGTGGTACACCACTGGTTACCACACTCCATTCTGAGGTTTTTCCTCTAATCAGTACTTTCTGTTAACATGTTAACCACTACCTAATCCATGTACATGCGTTTCCTTGAATCCCAACTGCGTTCAGTTTGAGAATTAATCTTTTGTGCGGGACTTTGTCAAAAGCTTTCTGGAAATCTAAATAAACCATGTCATATGCTTTGCAATTATCCATTATCGATGTTGCATCCTCAAAAAAATCAAGCCAGTTAGTTAGACACGATCTCCCTTTCCTAAAACCATGTTGACTGTCTCCCAGGACCCTGTTACCATATAGGTAATTTTCCATTTTGGATCTTATAGTTTCCATATGTTTGCATATAATAGATGTCAGGCTTACTGGTCTGTAGTTACCTGGTTCAGTTTTGTTTCCCTTTTTGTGGATTGGTATTACGTTTGCAATTTTCCAGTCTGTCGGTACCACCCCTGTGTCAAGAGACTGCTGCATGATCTTGGTTAGCGGTTTGTAAATAACTTCTTTCATTTCTTTGAGTACTATTGGGAGGATCTCATCCGGCCCAGGGGATTTGTTTATTTTAAGAGCTCCTCGTCCCTTTAACACTTCTGCCTCAGTTATGCTAAAGTTATTTAAAACTGGATAGGAACTGGATGACATGTGGGGCATGGTGTCCGTATCCTCCTTTGTAAAAACTTGTGAAAAGTAATCATTTAATATATTTGCTATTTTTTTTTCTTCATCTACGATTTTGCCATTTGTATCTCTTAAACATTTAACCTCCTTTTTGAATGTTCTCTTGCTGTTGTAATATTGGAAAAACATTTTGGAATTGGTTTTAGCTCCCTTAGCAATGCTCATTTCTATTTCTCTCTTGGCCTTTCTAACTTCCTTTTTGACTTGCGTTTGCAGTTCCATGTACTCTTTCTGCGTACTTTCTTTTTGGTCCTTTTTTAATGCTCTGTAAAGTGCCTTTTTTCGCTGAATATTTTTTTTAATTGATCTATTAAACCATTTTGGCAATTTAGTTTTACATTTAGATTTGTCTACTTTAGGGATGTAATTGTTTTGCACCTCTAGTACTACATTTTTGAAGAACAACCATCCTTTTTCTATGGGTGTTTTCTCTATTTTACTCCAATCTACTTCTGTTAGTCTCTTTTTCATACCTTCATAATTTGCCTTTCTAAAATTGTAAACCTTAGCTTTAGTCATTACTTTTGGGGTTTTAAAAAACACTTCAAATGAGACCATGTTGTGGTCTGAATTTGCCTGTGGTTCTCTGACCTCTGTTTTAGTTATTCTGTCTTCGTTATTTGAAAAGACTAAATCAAGGCATGCCTCCCCTCTAGTCGGTAGAATGTGGTCCAATGATCAAGATAGGTGAAGCCTTCCCGTGTGCACCATGTCTTCAGCTATGCGTTTTGATTATTTCCAGCTGTCCGTATGGTCCTTTGCAAGGTGCCGGTAGTATACCAGAAAATACCACAGTTTTGGTCTTCTCTTTTAATTTCCTTCCTAGCTCTCTGAATTTGTTTTGCAGAAATTTTGGTCTGTCTCTTCCAATGTTGTTTGTACCGATGTGGACGACTACTACCGGGTCGTCTCCTGTTTGTTCTAGGAGCCTGTCCACTTTCTCAGTGATGTGCTTGACTGAGGCTCCCAGAAGGCAGCACACTGTTGTAGTAAGGGGGTCCAAACTGTGAATTGAACTTGCTGTGCTTCTCAATATGGAGTCCCCAATAATCATGACCTCCCTTCTTTTTGCTCTCTGGTCACCACTGTCAATAGGGTCCTGGATGTTGTTCCTTTTGTTGTTGGTTCTGCTCATCAAAATTCTGAAGTGACTCAAATTTGTTGGTTGTTTTGATTTCTGGTGGTTGTGTTTGACGAAGTTTCTTTTTTTCCCTGCTTCTGCCTACCTGAACCCAGCTGTTCTGACCTTCTATCTCCCTGGTGGCTTTCAGTCTGTTAGGGGTGATGCAGACTTCCATGAATTGTGGGTGTGCCAGTTTCTCAAGATCTTGTTGCTGTCTCACTTCTTCCAGCTTCCAGCTCCATAGCATACTTACTAGTTTATGGAAGTCCTGGATCGCGCGGCACTTTACGCACACTTGGTTTAGCTCCGCTGGGTTTTCTCGGATTTTCCACATCAAGCAGGTGTCACAGATTACTAGCTTGAAGACCATGTGAGGGTTTTTTTTTAAGTTTAGTTTCTTCTCCAGCTGTCAACCTGCTTTCAACCTGCTTCTAAACTGCTCTGCACTTTTACACGCCTGTACTTCTCCACTCGCTGTCGCTGGGAAGACTGCCTCGTTTAACTGCGTTGTTCTGCTATGCTTTTGGCTCCTCCCCTCGCCCGTGTCTCAGAACTGCACTGAATTTGAATCAGCTGCTCCGAGTTTCAGCTTGTTATCAGAAAAACACATGCGGCTGTTTGACTTTGAGCTGCTGTGTTTCCCCAATGTTCTGTGTTTTCTGATTGCCCCCGGGTATCGTGTTGCGTAATCTACCAGCACTAATATATGCATATACCCGGAGTAAGAAGGTAGCAGAGGGACCACTATGTCCACTGCGATGCGTTCAAAGGGGGTGGAAATAATCGGCAGTGGGACCAAAGGGGCAGGGCACACTCGACCCAGCACTACTCGCTAACAGTCTGACATGTGGCTACATATTTCACCATATATTTCTGAAGTCCTACCCAATAAAATCGAACCAATATCCATTCCCTTGTCTTATCAGCTCCTAGGTGCCCTCCAAAAGGGATATCATGCGCCAGCCTCTTTACCTCCAGCCGACAGGACGGGGGAACCAATAATTGTGTTACAGGCTGTCCTGTGCCCGTGGCCAGGTTTACCCTATACAGTAATTGCTCCTTGATAATGAAATGTGGAAATACTAGTGCCCCAGTGCCTTCAACATCCTTACCTTCAATAGACTGGACCTGTCCCCAAGTGTGCACTAGTGAGGGGTTGTTATTTTGGCCCCACACTGTGTCCATGCTTGAGTGGCACATGTCCGGTATATTGAGAGGGGCGGGAGTAACATCTGCTCTTGATGGCCCAGTAACTTCTATCATTTGTTATTTACAGGCGTTTGCCATAAGGTTCTGGACATTGCTTTTAACTTCAGTAAACACATGGCAGGGTGAAACCCGTTGTCACCAAGGTCCAGGCCTTGGTGGACCCCAAGGGCTCAGGTGAGGTCTCTGCTGGGGCTGCTGGGGCTTGTTACCATTATAACAGGCTCCCACCAACCTCAGCCTTGTCTCATTAATGCTCCCTCCCATTTCCTCATCCTTCTCTCGATTTGTTTTTCTTGGGTGGAACAAAGGAGAAAACATTACCAATCATTTCCCTTTCAGTTTTTTCTGCCAGCTTTTACGTGTGCGGTTGGGACTGGCATTCATTTCACCAATTGTTTATAGTTTGGCCAGTCTCGACCCAGAATTACTGGATGCGGTAGGCTTTCTGCCACCCCAACTACCAGGTGATGTTTTATCGGACCGACCGATAAATATACTTTAACTGTGGGGTATGTTGCGGTGTCTCCATGGATATAGGAGATAGCCACCTGACAATGTGGCTGCCACACCACACCACCTAAGAGAGATAATCTAATTAAGGTCTGACCACACGCTGTGTCTACTAATGCATGGGTTTTCACCCCGGACTGGGCTGACACCAGGGAGTCCTCGGAATCTCGTTTCACTGCCTGGTCCAGGGTGTTGGGGTTGTAGCACCATGTCCATGCCTGGGTCTCGGTGCCAACCACATGGCAAAACTGCTCAATCACAATGGTCTCTCCCATCTGCACACTTGTTTTCAGAGCCAGGGTGAGCCAGTGTACCATATGGTGAAAGAGCCGTTGCGCCACCACCTAGGGGCATGTATTCAGGGATCTCTTGTACTCCCTGAGATTCACACTGTGGGTTTTTTCCGTGATAAGACGGCGGAGGATGGCTAGCTTTACCAGGTTCTACTCAGCGGCGTTGTCATCCGACATAGCCTGTACCTCTCCAATCAGACAGGGTCCTAATTTGGCTTGCCCAGAACTCTCAGGGCCATGACGCCGTGTTAGCCATCCTCCACTGTCATCTTGTGCGTCGTCGCCTTTGGGGCAATCATGATAGGCCCCACAGCCAAAAGTCCAGTTTAACACACCAACACAAAACGCAGTGAAATTTGCTGATTGCATAAGTTAAGTCAGTTCTTGGTAGAAGCACCTTTTTCTGGATAGGTCGCTACTAGCTATGCACAGTAGGATGGTGGAGATTTTGCCCATTCTTCAAGGGAAAATTGCTCCAGTTCTGATGTGTTTGTTGGGGATCATCAACGGACTGCAATCTTCAAGTCTCAACAAAAATTTGCTTGGATTCAAGCCACTCCTCAAGAACATTAATTCTATTCTTGTTCAACCACTCCAATGTGGCTTTGGCTTTGTGCTTCAGGTCACTGTCCTGCTGAAATGTGAATTTTCTCCCGAGTTTGAGTCTTGGCTGACGCAAGCAGGTTTTCCTCAAGGATTCGCGTATACTTTGCACCATCCATTCTCCCCTGTATCCTGTTTCTCAGTCCCTGCTGTAGAGAAGCATCCCCATAACATGATGCTGCCACCACCATGCATGACAGGGGATGGTGTTGACTGGATGATATGCAGTGTTGGGCTTGCCTCCAGACGTAATGCTTGGAATTTAGACCAAAGAGTTATATTTTATTCTCTTTTTTTGCTTTGTAAAAAAAAAAAAACAGTAAAAAATTAGGCTAAATAATAAAGTAATAGTGAATTAATTAAAATGAATACAAATTCTCCACACTTAACACTTTTAAAATCACTGAGACCACTCTTATGCTTCCTCTTTTTCATCCCTAATCTCCTTTCTGCCTTTTAATTCACCCGTTTCCTTCCTCTCTCCCTTCCCCACACAACCTCTACCCCCTCCCTTTCCCCCTTCCTCTCTCCTCCTCCACTTAAACTGGCCATTTTTTATAGTTTGGTCTTTATCACTTGGAAGAGGGCAGCCTCTTTTTACACTATTAGTGGCGTCAAATGATTCCAGTGTGCCCCTTAGATGCTGATCCTGATTAGGTGTTCTGTTGTAGACACATACATGACACTGCTGCGCAGAGTTCTTAATTCTGTTTTTGGCCAAGAAACCTTGCTCGCACTGGGCTGCTGAGATTGGCAGAAGCGCCATTATTTCCACCACTTGCAGTATGGTCCAGAAAACAGCAACAATTAAAAAGAAATTGAGAAATTCATATAAAATAAGTGTCATGGTGAAACAGAAATGTAGTGTTGACCTACCTCATAATTACGGCAGTATGGCCCAGGCCGCTGTAGGCCTTGTCTGTGTTGCATCCTCCTCTGCAAAAGTATGTTGGAGAAATAAGCTAATGTTGTGTTGATATAATCTATAAATATTTATGTTAACAAAGAGCACCCTCTCACCTTTGGAGAACCTCACTAAAATGCTTCAGGAGGATCCACTTGTTTCACTCTGTAGTCCATCAACTGGTCGTAAGTTTCAGGCCATGTGTCATTTAAATGCTTTTTGAAGCAATTGACGGCTGTCTTGATCAAGCAAGCTACCAAAGCGGGACCTAAATTCATCAACAGCAATGGTGATGGCTGCTGTGATGTGGGTTTTCAGTGTGTGATGACTGGCCATCGGTACGTCGTCCATTTTAGGACATCCTCAGACCTCACCTCTCCTCGTGTCAATCCTCACCCCTCCTCGTCTCAATCGTCAGACTGCTTTAAGCCATACTATCCCCTCCCCTTTTTTACGATTATACTGGAATAGTTGGACAGAAGTTTAACAGTATGGTTTTATGCGAGAGGTACCGATTTTGAGTATATTAATATGTTATGCGTTAATTTGAAAATACGATAGAAACTACGTAATATATGTTTTCACATTTTTTTTTTTACTTTTAATATAGGTTGCTTGTGTTTTGCAATGTTGAAAATCAGACTATGGAAAACCACAACTGCATCCCTTTTAAATGAAAACATCAATGACTTCTGTTTTATATATTACTTTATTTTAGTTAAGTTGTTTGAGTTAATGTAAATATATTCGTGAGAAAAATGTTTTAATAAATAGGCTAAAGATTAATTGAAGGTCTGAATCAACGAATTACTAAATTGATAGTAGCTAGCTACCTATAAATAGGGGTCTACCTAAATCGCGATTTCGCAGAAATCGTGAAATTGAGGGGTCACCGCGAAATTCATTTCTTTTAGGGGCCAATGCATATGGACAAGTACAGCGAGAGGGGAAAAAAAAATAAACATCCTTTTAAATGAACTACTGCACAATGCAAGAGATGCAAACTAGGTATCTTCCTTCTGTAGAGAGCCCTTTTTATTCCTTCGCCGTCCTGTGTGCATTGCACTTAAGCAAACAAAAATGTCCACAAATAACATTTACAAAAAAAATTCTCCAAAGTGGTTGACTTTGTTGTTGTTGTTGTTGTTGTTGTTGTTGTTGTTTACTATTCAAATGACAACAAAGTTTTAATCCATCTATCAGTATGTCTTTACTGCTTTTCTGTCACCTGTACTGTGCAGTAGGAGGTGGGACAAAGTTGGTGCTGCATTTTCACTTAGGTTGCTAAAGTCTAGTTTTCAGCATTGGAGGTAGAATAGGAGAAATGGACGATAGAAAAAGCAAAGTATATTTTGGCTGATTTTGTGTACCATTGTGTACCATTTTGTGTACCATTTTCAAGCGATTTCCCAAAGAAATATTAGTTTACCTACCGTAAACCTGGTTCCCTCAAAAGAAGATGGCCACCAAAACATTGTTATGGGATACACTCCTGCCTATTGGTAGGTTTCACGGAGTTCTTTCTATCAAAGCTGCCGATAGGCCCTCTCCCCTCAGTGACCCATTCTGTTCCGCCCACTGAGGGTGCTTAACCGTCACGCAGTGGAGACTCTCTTTTTGCGACGAAACCGTGAAGTCGACCGATGGCCATCTTCTCTTGCAGGTTACCAGGTTTACGGTAGGTAAACTAACGTTCCCTTTCAATTCGAAGATGGCCACCAAAATATCGTTATGGGAAACGTGTACCAGAGCCGTCGCGAGGGGCCCGTCACATAGCCACACCCCTCGTGGAATGTATGGCTACCCGCCCAGGTGGGGGTAAGCCAGCACAATCATATGCAGTGGAGACTGTTTCCGCAATCCAATGCGACAGTCGCTGCTTCGAAAGGGGCTGTTCCACGGTCTGTGTTCCATGGCAGACGAAGAGCTGGTCAGATTGACGCAGCGCTCTCGCCCTATCCACATAACATCTCAATGCCCGTACTGGGCAGAGAAGGTTCAACTTCTTATCCTTCTCCGTAGCAAACGGTGGAGGATAAAAAGACTCCAGTTCCACAGACTGATTTATGTGGAAGGCTGTAACCACCTTGGGGAGAAAAGCAGGGTTTGCACACAGTGACACTCTGCTCCCATCATCCCAAATACTCATGCAGGAGCTATGCACAGACAGCGCCTGCAGCTCACTAACCCGCTTTGCGGAGGTGATGGCCAAGAGGAAGGCTGTCTTCATAGACAGGTGCTTCAACTCAATGGAGTATATAGGCTCAAATGGGGCCTGCGTGAGAGCCTCCAGTACAATCTCAAGCCTCCATTCCGGGAGAGTGGCCCTCCTAAGAGGGCACAATAAGGTAACCAGGTAACCAGATTCTCCTGGGCCACCTGGGGGCCATTAGGAGAACTGACTCCTTCTCTGACCAGGCCTTTCAGAAAGGCCGGGAGTAATGGTAGAGGCGGGAACGCATAAAAGAGCGCTGTGGGCCATATGTGGGCTAGGGTGTCGACGCCGAGTGGACCGCTCGGGTGGTGGAGGGAATACAACAGGGGGCAGTGTGTAGTCTCCGCCAAGGTGAAGATATCGACCAGCACCTTCATGAACTGTTCCCAAATGCGCTCCACCACCTGAGTCGTAGTCGTGACGCTGCGAAAAGGGGGGGTCCCCAAGAGAAACTGAAGCACGTAACGGTATTGCTCGGTTGTGAGCACCCACACATCGGAGGTGCAAGCACGCCAGTAGTGCAGCTGTTGTGCCATGAATTGGGTCTGAGGCCGCCAGCCCTCAGGGGCCCTGCTGGGGCGGCTGAGGCTGGGGCGGGGCTAGCGGTGGCGGTTGCCTAGGATGGAAACCCTGGAACCGCCTTCCAGAGTGTTGCTGCGTGGACTGGCTATGGCCACGTCCACCATGCTGAGGGAGGGTCCTGCCTCTTGTCTGAGATGAGGCCTGTAAGCTATGCCTAAGGTCACCTGGCGGGGCTGTGGTAACTGGCACCGTCCGGGTGACTACCCCGACGCGAACAGATTGCCAGCGACTTGACCTGCCCCGTGTCGGCGTGGGGGGAGGGAGCAATGTGGCTACCTGTCTTGACACCTGTCGATCCCAAAGAGACTGCAGGATCTCCTCCACTGCTGGGCTAAAGATATGGCCTGGTGATATTGGCGCGTCCAATAGCACGGCCTTATCAGCATCAGGCACCTATGCTTGCGACAGCCACAGCTGTCTGTGCGCGACCACTAGACCCGCCAGACTCCATCCCAGGGTCTGCCCATGCAAGCCAGAGATCTGGAGCAACGTATGCAGTAATAATCGCAACTCCGTGGCCACTGGCTCTGGGAGCGGGGGGTCACATAAAATCCCATCCAAGTCTGCAACCAGCATACTGGATGTGTTTGTTAAGGTGGTACTTGGGGATCCTGCCACATAAACCCTCCGGACATGTGTCTCCTTCATCCTGCACTGCAGGTTCGGGCACACAGGGTCCCTGGGCACACCTTCTACTGGTGGAGCCTTAACCAAGGCTGTGATGGTGGAGTCCACAGGGGGAAGCCTGGCCAGGCCCAGCTTCTCTGCCCCCTCCAGCGAGACCAGTGGAGAGCTATATTTCAACTGTGCCGGTACTTTGGCTGGGCGATTCCAAGAGGAGCGCACCTCCTGTACGTCATGCAGTCGAATGACGGAATGGCGTGGCTCTGCCTGTGCTGTCCAGGGAACCTCGGAACCAAGGGCCATTTCAGTTGTGAATTCAGGCTTTTCTTCAACCTCCATATCTGGAGGGAAAGCGGACTCCGCCAACGAGGCGGTGTTGGACAGCGCAGTCGATCCGCTTGCCCTGCTCTCCCACCAAGGGATCAGGGGGCAGTACAGAGACTGCGACCGGCACAGGGGGTGGGTGAAGAGGGGGACGCCACACGGGGGCCCACGGCCGGAGCCGGTGGGGCCTGCCTCTCCAAAAGCTCCATGATCCGGCCGATTCTGAGCTTTCATGACACCTGTGCACAGAGGATCTCCCCAAAGGGACTGTCTGACGGCATCAGGAGGCGTGGCTGGGAGGGGCCCACAGTGGGGGACGAGGACGCGGCTTTTCAGCCCCCGCGTGCTCGCTAAATCGCCTGGAGAGTCACACGGGGGCTGAAAAGCCGCGCAGATGTCGCAAGAGCCTTTCAGGGCTGAGGAGGCGTGCTCTGGGCCTAAGCACCGAGTGCATATGTTATAACTGTCCTGCTGTGCGATATTCGTCCCACAGGCATGGAATTCAGCTCACCGTGCGCACAGTTTTACCGAAGTAGCACGGGCAGAGTCTTACGCACCGGGGCAGCTATGCATGGTGCCTACCCTGACCACGTGGTCACACACCTGAGCAGCGCTTAGCGTACAACAGAGGGACAGGGCCGAAGCCGCGCCGGGTGATTGACTTTCACACACAGCAATACAAAACCAGTTTTTAAAATATTACAGGACAGATAGGGGAGAGCATACTGTCTTGATTGTGAGACCTGCACCCAAGGTGAAGGCCAATGCAGCCCGCGTATGTCTCAACCCAACGAGGGAAACCTCAGGAGGAGTATACGACTGGCCTGACTGAAGCAGACGCGATGTGGCTAGTCCTCTGCGCAAGCATGGGGACACGCAGCTACAATCAAAACAAGGCCCAACCTGTGACCCGCAAGCGGCTGGTGGGCTAACTCGACAACAGGACAAGGCAAGCTCAGCCCCGTGCAGTAACGGTGCTCTCCGAAGCAAGAAAGGGTGAAAAACGCACACAATTCTTAACAATAATACTTACCGTACTAAGTTGGACAGACGGAGAGAAGCAGTCTGACATGCGGAGCGAACAGGTGCTGATAGTTTCAAACAGAATAAAAAGGCTACAAATTTAAAACTACTGATTCCGGGAAAAGTGGCGAAGGCCAGCTTTCAGCACAGAGTGCAGGGGAATTAGCATTAGCTTACGCAGTGGCTAAAAGGGGTCAATGCAACACAGAGAGGTCTTACCATACCAATCTTGAGAAGCGAAAGAGAGCGAGTCTCCCCTGTGTGACGGTTAAGTACCCTCGGGAGGCGAGACAGAGGGGGTCACCGAGGGGAGAGGGCCTGTCGGCAGCTTTGATAGGAAGAGCTCAGTGACACCTACCAATAGGCAGGAGTGTATCCCATAACAATGTTTTGGTGGCCATCTTTGAATTGAAAGGGAACTGTACATGCAGATTGAGGTCATTTGCATATCTTAATGTGTTTTTGAGAAAATATGATCTATCGCTTTAGCTTCAGAATCACACATTAAACAAAAGACTACTACAGAGGCTGCTGAAGAACGTAAAATAAACAGCTTTCAGGAGCCAAACTGGAAAGTCAGCCCAGACAAAAAGTATTCCTGTCTGCAAGTTAAATCAGTACTAAAATGATCTAGCACAGCCACCTTGTTTCCACCTGCTGCTTACTTTTTCGCAGTTGGAATTTTAGACCCAAATAGTCACGTTTTCTTTGTTTTCACTGAGTACCAATAAAATAAATTATTGCATGGGACAAATAACATGACAACGGACATGCTGCATGTATTGTCTTTATTAAAGCATGCCAGATGAGTTTTGAGTTAATTCCTGCTGGCTACTTTATTAAAAATATTAAGTGCTGGATTGCACCGATCGCCAGCTTATTTTGAAAACCCTGCATTCACATTGTTATTTTTGAAAATAAGTTGCAGGGACAAATTTATGACAAAAGTGTGTTATTGGACTGCTCATGTATTGTTTTGCAATAAATTATCTTTAGCAGTCATTTTGCTGCATTATTTTTTTTTAAAGCATGCCAGATGAGTTTTGAGTTAATTCCTGCTGGCTACTTTATTAAAAATATTAAGTGCTGGATTGCACCGATCGCCAGCTTATTTTGAAAACCCTGCATTCATTGTCAATATTTTTGCAAATAACCGGTTGTTTCTTTAGCAGTCATTTTAACGTTTTAGCCTCTCGAAGTGCTTAACACAGAAAACCCGCCCCTTCTAACTCTCTGATTTGGTTAAATAGTGTCAAGACGCAACACAGCTGTAATGTGGTTCCAAGATTATTATTTTTTTTTTTTTCACCCAGCAACGCACAAGTGGTCAGCTAGAAGCGCAATCAATCCTTTTGATAAAGGCACTGTAGCATCTGCAGGACGGGTGGATCAGGTTTTTTCAGCCGGGCTGCGACAGCCACTTCACCGGGTGGTCCGCCCAGCTGAAAAGGCCTGGGGAGAACCCTGCTATCCCTAATCCTAACAAACCTGAAATGTGACCTCCTCTGAATTAGGCTGATACTGAACTTGTTTAGCATGCCACCTTGCTTTGGTCTTCTCATTTTTTCTAGTGATGACACTGTCCTCTGCAGCTCAGAGATGGCTTGGGGAAGGATAAGCTCATTTTTCTGAAGTGTGCAGCTAAGGGTTCCTAGTTCATGAAACATGTCAGCCAAGAAGTGGTTGAATACATAGAAGTGTGCACTGTCCATTTCACACTTTATCTAAGAGGCAAGAGTTACAAACACTTTAAAAACATTTCCTCAGTAAGGAACCTTTGAAATCATATTTAAATTACACTAATTATATTTCATTGTAATACTGCATAATTTGACATTTATTAAACACTAGAAATGGGGTATATTTTTTGCTTGACCCTGAATGTCAGCATTGCTTGCTGCTGAAGTCAAGTGATCCATGTAATGGTGAGTCACGTTATATTGGCCACTGTTATGAGCAAGGTCACTACTTTTTTGCCAGGCCGGAGAACCCAGCGTGTGCCCTTGACACTGGATGGATTGCACATATGAACACCGAGCTGTTCTTCCATAGCATGCAGCTACTTTCTGAATTTGAGCTAAACGTTTTCCATACCAGATGGAGGAGGTCGTACAGTTTAGCTAGCGTCGGCTTCTTTCTCTGCAGGCGGAGAATCGCCAGCTTCAGTCTAACAATCCAAAATCGAAGGGAATGGTAGTTCCTCGTGCCAAGTTACAGCGAAGCATGAGAACTGCCGGTGACTGTCTATACAGCATGGATAGTTTACATGTTTTCAGGGTATTGGTGCAGCAAAAGTAAATCAACCAAAAGCACCATTCCACATTTAATTTGTAGTTCCCAACACACTTATGTGAAATGTTAAATACCTGTCATACAGTAAGAGAAATAAGTCACCAAAGGAAAGTAAAAATGTTTATCTCCTCCTTTTCGCCAGACGACCCCAGGCACTTTTATCCACGCATCCGTATAACAGGACATCCGTGTTTAATGACAATTAACATATTTTGTCAACATGGAAATATACTTGGGAACACACTTATTTTGACATCTGTATCATGTATATTAAATGGTTTATTGTAAATATTTGCTACCGATCAAGAAAATAACTTAGTAAGTTTTCAGTGTCTGTGTGAAGGGCATGGAAGATGAGGAACAGCTGGGAACTTTCACGGTCATGTGCTTAGCAACAGCGGGAAAGGGGAAAACCCTATGTAAAATTACTTCCGTGTTTCTTAAATATGCCAAAATCTTGCTGTTTTGTGCAGTGCCACAACAGTGCAAAAAAAGACACATGTCTAAGCTTTTACCTAATACCATCAGAGGCAACAGAACCAGGGAGAAGGCAGCTTTGGCTGCAATCAATAATAAAAAGTCAGACGTCAGATATCGGACCACAATGACAGCCAGCCTCAGAATATACATACATTTGCAGCACCAACTTCATAATGGAGTATATAGGTTTATGATTATTTTTAAACTATAAACTGAGCATTTCCTTGTGATTTTTAGATTTAAGGTTGGTTAAAGAGAATATTTAGGTAAACATAGTATGTGTGAAGCAGAACTGCTCAGTTGACAGTTTGCCAGTAGCTCGCTCATTTAAATCTATGTAAACTCAATGTAAACTCTATGCAGCCTGCTTTTGTTTACCCCTCCAAGAATGGTGGCTGCACGTTGCTAGTCATATACATGACACCGTGATGCAGACTCCTCATCTAGGTGAGTGCCGTGGGAAACATCTTAGGCTGTACTGCCTTTGTCTCTGTAATTACTTTTCATAAATAAAAATGCTACAACAGAACAGCAAAAACAGTTCAGAAAAATTTGGTGAAAATGCTGAAAAAAATTCACTGATGAAAATAAGATTGCCCTGGCAGTGCTATCTGTTTATCTCTTAAATTATTCCTCTTGTTTATTTTTGGAATGGCAAAAAAATACACTGCACTGCAGGCTGCTGGTCTTCTATTTGCCGACCAAGATAGTGAGCCTGAAAGCTGTGATGCTCAGGACAGTTTAGCTAGTGAGATAGGAATAGATGAGTTAGGAGAGGGGGGGTGGGGGGGGGGGGGGGGATTAAAAATTACACTTGTATATGTGTAATCATATTGGCTCTAGAGATCTACCAAAATGAAGACATAAACACTCCAGGGTTTTCTGTTGTTGCATTATACTTGTATCTGTTTAGATACAGGATTGGTATTCTTTATGGCCATACTTTCTGTTAGAACCTTTCCAATCTGTAATTTACACTCATTCTATAACAAAAATAAACAAGTAAATTAATATTTAACAAGCATTTGAGTCACTGTTCCCGTGTTGTATTTTTATTTATTTATTTATTTTTGGGGGAAACTGCAGAAATCAGTTATCAGACTTGTGAATGAATATTAGGCTACTGACAAGCTCATACTGTCCAGACTGTAACGTACTGACAAGCTCATACTGTCCAGACTAACAGACAGGCTCATACTGTCTAGACTGTAACGTACTGACAAGCTCGTACTGTCTAGACTGTAACGTACAGACAAGCTCATACTGCCCAGACTGTAACAGACAAGCTCATACTGCCCAGACTGTAACCGTCCCCATTTTTCAGTGTGTGGAACTTCTTGTGTTAAACACAAAATTTAAGGCCAATTAATGACTGAAATGTGTCATTTGTTAGGTAAAATAGTAATTTTATTAGTTTAATTAATTTATTTGTACTGAATAAAGTATGAATTGTATTATAATAGGGGTCTCTACAACATTTTAGTTTTTGGGTTGAAAACATTATTTATTGGTTGTATTTTATATAGTTAATTAAATGATACATGCATATTTAAAAAGTTTAATTTTTTTTTTTTACATCTGTGGTCTCCCTAAATATTAATTTGCATTTTTGAAATATGTATTGTTCATACTTTGTGAATTTAAAAAAAAAAAAAAGATTAAGGGGGAAAAAAAAAACATAGCATGTGGTATGTTACATAGTTTTCAAACACTGTCCTCTCCTGAAGACGTGTGGTGTATAAAGTACTGTATAAAATAATTTATTAGGCGATTATTTCACATTTATCTGTATTGTACAGACTTTTACCCAGTTTTCCAATCCAAATAATAAAATGCGTACCTTTACAACCAAATTAGCCTGCAAAGTAGGGAACATTATTTTCCTTTTGTACTTTTATTGTATGGTGTTTTTTTTTTTTTTTATATTCAAGGATATATGAAACCACTCATTAAATTGTGCAGAATGTTGGTGAAAGACAACATTGTACAGAAAACAATGTGGCATTCAAAGTGTTAAGGCCGGATTGCGATTATTGCTGTCGTATCGCCGTGCAATTTATACTTTCTACCACCAGATGCCCTGCTCAAACTGCAGTCACTGACAGTTCAAATCAACTGAACTTTGACCTCGTCGCTATGGTTATTACAATGCCAAAATGGATGATGACACATCTCAGAAGCTATATCTTCACTCATGAGGCAGATTGTTTCAGACCCTGTTGAGACTGCTCATAAATGTTGCTTGTTTTTGCATTTTCTTTTGTCGTCACCCCCTGGAACGATATTGGCCGGTAAAATGTCTGTGCGGCCGGTGGATTTTTCCATCCACTAGCCATGGTGGCTTATGCATGGAAAAGTTAATTTCAAGCCCTGATGTTTAATCGCTGTTCCAAGTCAATTTGCCAAAAAGTACATAAATACACTATACATGTATTTTACCTTTTTTCTGTTTGAAAGAAAATCTCTGTATTAGTACTCCCTCTGAATGTCTGTCAGTGTAGACCAAGTCATGTTCCTCGCTGTCCTATACGTGCAATCGGTTTTCAATTTAGCATAGTAAATAAAATAAAAATCAAGAATAGCGTTTGCTATAAACGGCAATAGAGTCGCGACACTAGCAACTAGTCTCCGGTGACGAGTGAAGAAATCAAAACAATTGGATGTAGTCTGATTTACTTTCAGGAACTTTATTTGAGCATATCACAGGATGGTGCTTTTCTCTAACAAAGCCAGGAAAGATGCTTTGAATAAACATTAAAAACACTGAATTAAACATTAAAAAAACTAAACTTTAGAACTGAAAATATACAAACTTGCACTCAAGTCTGAATTTTAAAACATGAAAAGTTAGCGGTACTCTTATTATTTTACATGTCTTGCAAACAGTTCACAGATAATGTTTGCTTTTGTGTACCAGGTACCTGAACTGAAGAACAGCTCCATGTATGTTTTTTGTTAGCATTGAGGTATTAAGGCTGTTGGAAATGCCCAGGGCGCAACATCATCCACTAAAATCAAGGAGAAAACTAACAGAAGCATTTTATATATATTAGCTCAAAGAGCCAGCTGCCCAACGTTTCAATCCATTTTCTAATAACAATAGAACCTTAACGGCACCTTGCTGGCCTTACCATATGTTAAAGCCCTATTTTTTAGGGTTCTATTACATATTTAAAATAATTTGTGTGAATAACTAGTTCAGTGTAAAGCCCTTGAGTTTAGGAAACATTGTTGAAAGTGCTTGAGAGTACTAGGCTTGCAGACCGTGGTATTTACCTGCACTTCAGCAGAGTGGGGCGCTTATTAACAAAAATAAACCAATGCTCCAGTCTCTATTGCTGATTGTGGACTCCTTGTGTCTGCGTGAGTTTTGTTCAAACTCTCTTTCTAGCCTCCATCTGAGGTAAAACTAAAAAAGTATGTGAAGCAGACAAGCTTCATCAGCACATTACCTGCTACCCTTCGAATGAAACGTAAAACTCGGGTCCTTTTGTAAGCCACTTTGCAGCAGCAGTTGTGATGCATAGTTAATTAATTGATGATGATCATGATGATAATAATAATCTGCTCCATTCAGCTATCCAATATCAAGCCATGTTTTGTCTGCAGTAGCCTTTCCTGCCTCTTGCTTTAGTGAAATGTAAGTGCCTGAGTGTCCCTCAACCTGAATCTTAATATGATGGCTGGGACAGTGCAGGACTGTTTCAGAAATGAGGGGCTGTGTTGTAATAGCATTTCCATTGGGCCAATCACACTGTCAGGATCTGTTCTCATGGAGCAATTTCATTATTTGGAAAAGAGTTTGTGAAATGTTCGTATGTGGTATTGCTCCTAAGATTTTTTGGTAGTCTGTTAGTTTATCAAAAGTGCTATGAAAAGCTCAACTTGCCGCCTTGTTCTTCTCTTGCAGGAAGCATTATCTGACCCTGATGAATTACGAGAACCCTCCACAGTACCCCGGGCCTGGCCCCTCTGCTCCTGGGTACCCCCCGTACACACAGCAGCCAAACCCAGCATACCCCGGCCCCAACCCTGCCTACCCAGGTCCAGGGGTCAACCAGGCTTACCCAAACTACCCCCCGGGCCCCGGCGGCCCCTTCCCGGGCTCCGGACAGCCTGGCTACCCAGGATACCCACAGTATGCCCCGCAACCTGGACAGGTGTACGGAGATGCTCCAAAGAACACAGGTCAGTTCACCTGGAGAGATCCAGTACAGTGTGAACGATTCCACTAAATACAAGCAGCGTCCTTATATACCAGCATCATTTCATATTACCTGTTTTAACAGCCTGTTATGTCTAGATTCATGTAATTTGCTTAAATCATTATTTAATATAATGCAGGGGTGTGGAATTCATATCACCAGATACCCGAGACAACAAGATTTGCCTTTTTTTATTTATTTATTTATTTCTACTTTTGTTCTGTTGCTAGGAAATAAAACATGCCGATATATTTCTGAAAGCCGCACAAGTTTCTGAAAACTCAAAAGTCTAGCACATACACACATGTAAAAAAAATGCATTCCTCTCAACCTCAAACCAAAATGATATACTCACATGTACACATCCCTTTAATTCACAAACCCTCAGTCACACACACAGTAATAAACTTAAATGAGTGCAACAATATCTTTATAATTTACATTGCTTTTGTCTACAGTAGGACCCAAGAACATTGACTCGATAGAAGACTGTTGTTACCGACAGGGTGCTATAATTGCACGCTGGAGGGGCATTTAATTTTCCACTATGGCTGAGTCTGCAATAAAATACAACTTTATATATTTGATTTAAATATAGCAGATACAGCATAAGTAAATTAAATAAATAGCCAAAATGTTTTTGAAGTTTATACTGCATAGTTAGGAAAGTTTTTGGTCTGGTTTGCCGACTGCTGCATAATCCAGTTTGTCCAATCTGCCAGTCATATTTGTTTTTGCTTGTTGAATTTGTTTGAATTTCAGTAAACAGTGACGTTAATCACCATTTTAGTGTTTGGTTCATCTTTTGTAATATGTTTTAATAAATTTTCTGTTAATTCGCTTTTTGAGCAGTGTTCACATTTCGCCAATTTCTCTTGTGAAGATGAAAGGCATTTGTTTGAAAAGGGGTGGGACTGAGTGATGTGAACCAGTCACATGACGGATGGAAACTATTGTGTGGTGGTGTAAGGATGTTAGGGCAGTAGTTCAATCTATTTTTGCTCCTTTAATGAGGTTTTAACCAATCGCTTTCCAACCACTGATTGTTATATATAAATTAAACTTGGGCTGTCAATTAATAGCAGTTAACTTCTGCGATTAACTGTTACATTTTTTTTAGATAACTTTTTTTAACGTGCATTTACCCTCAGTCTTGTGCCTCTCAGCATACTGCAATTCATTCCTTGGCACTATTTTAATATACTCGAGTGCAGCAACACAATCAGAGCAGTCGTTTGAATTGAAAGTTAGTCACGGAACTATGTTATGGAGCAAAGCACCACATGTGAAGGACTTATGAATGGAAAGTATGTATTTTATTTTTTTTTACTTTGACTGTTCATTAGGTAGAAAGAGTATCTAGTATCACAGAATACATTGTCTGCTGTACAACCTGTGTGCTGTAAACCCGCCTTCATATCTCAAAATACACTTTCTAGCTTATTCTGCTACAGGCAGCAACAACAGAACAAAAAAGAAACTGGTCGGTTTCAACAGAGTACTTTTTTTTTGTTTTTTGTTTTTTTTTAAATTCAGGATCTCTGCAAGCCTGTGCATCAAGCTACATCATGTCAGTGTGATACAGGGTCCCACTTGAAAGTAGCCCCGTATGTATTTCAGTTAGATGTTGGCATTCAGTCTGTGTTCACGTTGGGAGTGACATTCACAACGAGGATTCCTGTGCATGTCTGTGCTGCTCCCTCATGGGATTATTTCTGTATTATTTATGTATAATACTTACTGGGCTACTCTCAGTGGGACACCCTGTATAACCAATGCTGTTGCAAAATGGATAGCTACCGACTTTTAAAATTTTATTTCAATTACCAAATTTATTTTAAAACATGTTTAAAATTAAGGGACATGTAACTGTTACTCAGTGTGTCATTTTATTCAGATATTTTCACGCTATAAAAAATCATGTAATTCAAAGGAAACTGATAAGAAAATCTACAGTTTAATTTGAAATGCAGTAAGGTGAGTAATAAACTGACTGTTGTGATTGAGCAGTTGGTTCAAAAAATTTAACAGTCAATGTTTTTCTGTATAATTTATGTAAATAAATATAAAACCATGGAGGGACAAACTAATATCTATAATAAAACAAATTTGAATGAGATGGATGCAGTAATTGTATCAGTTAAATATGTGATTAATACCACGATTAACTGAGATTGAAACATTTTATCGGAATTATTTACCCGCTTGACAGCCGTAATATATACAGTCTGTGTGTGTGTGTGTGTGTGTGTGTGTGTGTGTGTGTGTGTGTATATATATATATATATATATATATATATATATATATATATATATATATATATATATATGTGAGATAGCAGGGAGGGGGTTAAAATCCTTCCCTGCTAAAAACCTTGTGAGAATGCACATTTGGGTGTTATGGGGTTTAATTGGGTAATTGTTTTATTGTTTAGTAATCCCCTGCACCTGGTGGTAATTGTAAATTAGAGCCAGGTGCAGGGTATTTAAGAGAGGCAGCCAGTCTGTTCCAGGCTGCTGAGAGAAGAGCCCGACTGTGTGAGTGAGCAGTCGTATTGAGGTATTGTGTAAGGGTGTTTTTGAATGTTTGGGGCAGGTAAACGGTTTAGCCGTCCTGCGTGATAGTTAGGTTCCTGTTTGTTTAGTGAGTGCTCCAAATAGGAGCTAGGTGTTTGTTTTGTGTTTATTTCATTTTGTGTTTATTAAAAGTGAGCGCTGTTTCAGTAGAATCCTGTGTGTGTTGGGTCGTGATTCGGAAGGGAGAAGAACCCGTGAGAGCCTCTGTGGCAAGCAAAAAGGTGACAATATATATATATATATATATATATATATATATATATATATATATATATATATATATATATATACACACATACAGTGGCTCTCAAAAGTATTCACCCCTCTTGGACTTTTCCACATTTTATTGTGTTACAACATGGAATCAAAATGGATTTAGTTAGGAGTTTTTGCCACTGATCAACACAAAAAAAGTCCATAATGTCAAAGTGAAAAATAAAATCTACAAATTGTTTTAAATTAATTAAAAATACAAAACAGAAAATAATTGATTGCATAAGTATTCATCCCCTTGAGTCAATATTTGGTAGAGGCACCTTTGGCAGCAATTATAGCCATGAGTCTATTTGGATAAGTCTCCACCAGCTTTGCACATCTGGACACTGCAATTTTTGCCCATTTTTCTTTGCAAAATTGCTCAAGCTCTGTCAAGTTGTATGGGGACCTTTTTGGTGAACAGTAATTTTCAACTCTTTCCACATATTATCAATTGAATTGAGGTCCGGGCTTTGACTGGGCCACTCCAGGACATTGGCGTTTTTGTTTTTAGCCACTCCAGTATTGCTTTGGCTGTATGTTTGGGGTCATTGTTGGAAGATGAATCTTCTCCCAAGTCCCACGTCTCTTACAGACTTCAGCAGGTTTTCCTCTAGGATTTCTCTTTACTTTGCTGCATCCATTTTGCCCTCTATCTTCACAAACTTTCCAGCCCATGACGCAGAGAAGCATCTCCATAGCATAAGTACAATGTTGTCCTGGAAGAAAACTTGCTTCCTTCTGCTCTGACAATGTTCCCCAACTCTGAGGATTGGTTTTTCCAGCAGGACAATGCTCCATGCCACACAGCCAGGTCAATCAAAGTGTGGATAGAGGACCACCAGATCAAGACCCTGTCATGGCCAGCCCAATCTCCAGACCTGAACCCCATTGAATACCTCTGGAATGTGATCAAGAGGAAGATGGATGGTCACAAGCCATGAAACAAAGCCGAGCTGCTTGAATTTTTGCGCCAGGAGTGGCATAAAGTCACCTAACATCAGTGTGAAAGATTGGTGGAGAGCATGCCAAGATGCATGAAAGCTGTGATTGAAAACCAGGGTTATTCCACCAAATATTGATTTCTGAACTCTTCCTAAGTTAAAACGTTAGTATTGTGTTGTTTAAAAATGAACATGAACTTATTTTCTTTGCATTATTCGAGGTTTGACAACACTGCATCTTTTTTGTTATTTTGACCAGTTGTCATTTTCTGCAAATAAATACTTTAAATGACAATATTTTTATTTGGAATTTGGGAGAAATGTTGTCAGTAGTTTATAGAATAAAACAAAAAAAAATGTTCATTTTACCCAAACACATACCTATAAATAGTAAAACCAGAGAAACTGATAATATATTTAGTGTGTGTGATATAGCTATCAAACAAAATCACAGAAAATAATCATGATGAGTTTTCAGTATGAAAAGTGACACTGTCAAAATGAAAACATTACAAAATTAGCATTGGGTATGACCTCCCTGAGCATTAACACAGTCCTGGCAGTGTTGGCGCATAGACCTAATCAGCTTCTGGGTAGACTGCTGTGGGATGTTCCGCCACTCTTCCTGTGCAGCTGCAGCCAGCTGGCGAAGATTAGCTGCTCGCAGTTGTCTCATGTGGATGGCACTGGCGATGTATAATCCTAGCACTGTGTGGTCTTGCATTGTCTTGCATTCCTGCTGAAAAATCAACACTTCCGGATTAGCTTGCAGGAATTGAGAAACTGTTGCCTCAAGGACTTTGTCAATCTATCGCTGAGCAGTAAGGTTGCCCTCAATCAGCACCAAAGGTGTTCTTGTGTTAAAGGGGATTCCTCCCCACATCATAACACTTCCACCGCCTCACCAGTTGGCTTGAACAATGCAACAGTCAGCATAACTGTCCTGGGCTAGAGTAGTGACCCTCTGCCTTCCAGGACAGAGCCAGTTTCTCTGGACTAGCCTGCTGATTTATTGAAGCAGAACATCTCGTTCTCAAGGCAACTTCTTTCTCAGACAGGCCACCTTAAGACATGCCGATAGCAACCAGACGATCTTCATTACTCAAGCAGGACATGGTCATGTCTTTTGCTGTGTTTGCGTTAATTAAAATCATGTCTCTTCAAATGGCTATTTGTACAGATTCTTAATGAACTAATTTTGGCAATTGTTAACTCCAATACCAAACACTGAGCACCTGTCGTTTTTATGAAATCACATAACTTGAGCTCAGTATTTTGGGAGGTTTTGGGAGGTAGCTAGCATTTCGATTTTTAGCATTTTGTTAGCGCTTTGTTTTGTTTTTTCAAAAATTCTACACTCCTGTAAAATCTTTTTTTTTTCCCCCAAAGGGCTACTTCTCAAAAGACTGAGCAGGTGCCATCCCTGGCCAGTTCCCTGAATCGGAGTACATGCTGTAGGGAATCTCATGTTCACGCCTGGCTAGCCTGCACCCTACATTTATGAGGGCAGATCTGTAAAGTTTTCTTATGAATCCAACTACTAAAAGTACACAACCCTTTGTCCACACAGTAATCGTGCGCGAGCCTGTCACCAATGTGCAGAGTGTCTTCCATAGACTGGGCTCTGAAGGAGGTTTAATCTCATCTGATGGCGCAGGAGTGCTATTTTTAACCCTTGGAGTGCCAGTGGGCGAGGGGAGGTGCCTTTATTATTATATGTAGCTGCTTATCCAGTTGTAATAAATGGGCACACGCTACATATTTGAAAATCCTGTGCCCGAGGTATGTAGGAGTGCCTTGCCGTCTGATAATGACATTTAGCTGTGGTTCTGAAATTCAAAATGAATGTAATGTAATTGTTTTCACAACTTGGGTTAATAGTTCAGGTTTTTGTAGCACAGCATAAAAATCTTTATATGTAAGAAAATATAAAACTCATTCTAATATCAAGTTTAGTTTTGTCTGCAGTAGCCTTTTCTACCCCTTGCTTTAGTGAAATTTAAGTGGCTGGAAATTGTCCCTCAATCTAAATCTTAATATGAGTTGTTTACCTTCAAACCAGACAGTTCAGGACTATTTTCAACAGTGAGGGGCTCTGCTGGTAAAGGCCTGGCATGTGTTGTAAAAGCATTTCCACTGGGCCAATCACAGAGTGGAAATATCACTTCCATATTGCACACGACCACAGAGCATAACTGTTCCTCAGTAAATGTGGAGATGTTGACTGAAAGCCGGCTTTGTCTTCCTCTTCATCTTTGTGATAGATGTGGCCTATTTTGTTTTATGTTGTAGTTGTGGGACCTCTGTATCGGAGTATCCTGCTGCAATGCTTTGCAGTGATGCCAGCTGCATTGATTGGAAAAGCATTAGAAGTCACAGCTCCATTAGAACTTACATTAACCATACCTTTCCTGCTTAGCGGTGTCTCAGGATCTCAGTGAAAAAACAACCCCCTGAACTAGGCACCCCCACCCACATACACCCATCTTATTCTCTCCACTCTCATTGTGAGTAAGGATGGGGCGGTATAAAATTTTCACAGTACGATAAATGTTAAAAATAAATAAATATCGTGGTAACCTTAATATCACGGTATTCAGTACATCATGCAAGTTATCAAATAAAGGCTCAAAAGAAGAAAGACTAATGTAAATCACTTAAATTACCGTAATTCATAAGAACATAAGAAAGTTTACAAACGAGAGGAGGCCATTCGGCCCATCTTGCTCGTTTGGTTGTTAGTAGCTTATTGATCCCAGAATCTCATCAAGCAGCTTCTTGAAGGATCTCAGGGTGTCAGCTTCAACAACATTACTGGGGAGTTGATTCCAGACCCTCACGATTCTCTGTGTAAAAAAAGTGCCTTCTAGTTTCTGTTCTGAATGCCCCTTTGTCTAATCTCCATTTGTGACCCCTGGTCCTTGTTTCTTTTTTCAGGTTGAAAAAGTCCCTTGGGTCGACATTGTCAATACCTTTTAGAATTTTGAATGCTTGAATTAGGTCACCGTGTAGTCTTTGTTCAAGACTAAATAGATTCAGTTCTTTTAGCCTGTCTGCATATGACGTGCCTTTAAACCCAAATAATTCTGGTCGCTCTTCTTTGTACTCTTTCTACAGCAGCAATATCCTTTTTGTAGCGAGGTGACTAGAACTGAACACAATATTCAAGATAAAGTCTTTGTGGCAGAGCAGGGCTCTGCCCTTGGAAACACTGGCAGGGATGGGGTTAAATTCTCCTCCCTGCCCAGGTTGATTGCCCCAGGTGGGAGCAATCAACTAATGTAATTAATCAATTATCATTTAGCCACCTGGCATAAAAGGAGGCCTCAGCCTCCCAGTAGAGAAGAGGGAGCTGAGGAAGCAGGTTTTTGGTTTTTGGTTTTTTAATTTTGATAAATCCAGTGAAGGCATTGCCCAGCCTGGAAATTGTTATTTTTGTTTTTTGTCTTTCTTTTTGTGTTTAAATCGCATTGTTTTGGCCCTTGTGCCCTTTTATTTTTGTGTATTTATAATAAAATAATTATTTTTTTGAACTACAGACTGTCTCTGGACCTCTATCCACTCGCCAGCCTGACACAGTCTTACTAATGCATTGTACAGTTTTAACACTACTTCCCTTGATTTAAATTCAACACTTTTCACAATGTATCCGAACATCTTGTTGGCCTTTTTTATAGCTTCCCCACATTGTCTAGATGAAGACATTTCTGAGTACCTTCTCCAATTTCAGTATCTCCCATATGATATTTATAATGCACATTTTTATTTCCTGCATGCAGTACCTTACACTTTTCTCTCTTAAATGTAATTTGCCTTGTGTCTGCCCAGTTATGAATCTTGTCTAGATCATTTTGAATGACCTTTGCTGCTGCAACAGTGTTTGCCACTCCTCCTATTTTTGTGTCATCTGCGAATTTAACAAGTTTGCTTACTATACCAGAATCTAATCTAAATCATTAATGTAGATTAGGAATAGCAGGGGACCTAATACTGATCCCTGTGGTACTCCACTGGTTACCACAGTCCATTCTGAGGTTTTTCCTCTAATCAGTACTTTCTGTTTTCTACATGTTAACCACTCTCTAATCCATGTACATGTGTTTCCTTGAATCCCTACTGTGTTCAGTTTGAGAATTAATCTTTTATGCGGGACTTTGTCAAAAGCTTTCTGGAAATCTAAATAAACCATGTCATATGCTTTGCAATTATCCATTATCGATGTTGCATCCTCAGAAAAATCAAGCAGGTTAGTTAGACACGATCTCCCTTTCCTAAAACCATGTTGACTGTCTCCCAGGATACTGTTACCATTTTCAATTATAATTTTCCATTTTGGATCTTATTATAGTTTCCATAAGTTTGCATATAGTAGAAGTCAGACTTACTGGTCTGTAGTTACCTGGTTCAGTTTTTTGTTTCCCTTTTTGTGGATCGGTGTTACGTTTGCAATTTTCCAGTCTGTCGGTACAACCCCTGTGTCAAGAGACTGTTGCATGATCATGGTTAGTGGTTCGTAAATAACTTCTTTCATTTCTTTGAGTACTATTGGGAGGATCTCATCCGGCCCAGGGGATTTGTTTATTTTAAGAGCTCCTAGTCCCTTTAACACTTCTGCCTCGGTTATGCTAAAGTTATTTAAAACTGGATAGGAACTGGATGACATGTGGGGCATGTTGTCCGTATCTTCCTTTGTAAAAACTTGTGAAAAGTAATAATTTAATATGTTTGCTATTTTTTTTTCTTCATCTATGATTTTGCCATTTGTATCTCTTAGACATTTAACCTCCTCTTTGAATGTTCTCTTGCTGTTGTAATATTGGAAAAACATTTTGGAATTGGTTTTTGCCCCCTTAGCAATGTTCATTTCTATTTCTCTCTTGGCCTTTCTAACTTCCTTTTTTGACTTGCATTTGCGGTTCCGTGTACTCTTTCTGTGTACTTTGTTTTTGGTCCCTTTTTTAAGGCTCTGTAAAGTGCCTTTTTTTGCTGAATATATTTAATTGATCTATTAAACCATTTTGGCAATTTAGTTTTACATTTAGATTTGTCTACTTTTTAGGGTTGTAATTGTTTTTGTGCCTCTAGTACTACATTTCTGAAGAAAATTAATCCTTTTTCTGTGGATGTTTTCTCTATTTTACTCCAATCTACTTCTGTTAGTCTCTGTTTCATACCTTCATAGTTTGCTTTTCTAAAATTGTAAACCATAGCTTTTGTCATTACTTTTGGGGTTTTAAAAAGCACTTCAAATGAGACCATGTTGTGGTCTGAGTTTGCTAGTGGTTCTCTGACCTCTGTTTTAGTTATTCTGTCTTTGTTATTTGAAAAGACTAAATCAAGGCATGCATCCCCTCTAGTCGGTGCCTTGACAAATTAGATTAGGAAGCAATCATTTTTCATTTCCACCATTTCAATTTCGTCCGTCGTGCTCCCCACCGGGTTTTCCCATTTTATATGGGGGTAGTTGAAATCCTCCATTAGTATGGCTTCTCCTTTGCTACATGCATTTCTAATGTCATTGTATAACAGATTATTTTGCTCACCGTCTGAATCTTGCGTCTATAGCATGCTTCTTATTAGCCTTTTGAATTTTTGTCTGTTATTCTGACCCATATTGATTCGCCTTTATTTTCTTTGTCCAGGTTTAACACCTAATCTTCAAGATTGTTTCTTATGTATAGCGCTACCCCTCCACCTCTTCTATCCTGTCCTGCCTGTGTTTTCTATACATTGTATACCCACAAATATTATATTCGTCCCCATCACTCTCAGACAACCAAGTTTTTGTAACACCTATCACATCATAGTTACTTGTTAGTGCAGTAGCTTCAAGTTCTAAAAGTTTGTTTCTGATACTTTTAGCATTTAGATAAATACATTTAATGGTTGTTTTACCTGAGTTGTCCTTGTTTTGATGCGGTCTCCCTTCTGTTTTTTTGTTGATTTCTCCCCCTTCCTTTCTAGTTTTAAATGCTTCTGAACCTGCTGGAGGATCTTTTCTCCAAGTAGATTGGTTCCCTTGTTATTTAAGTGCAGTCCATCCCGTCTATACAGATAGTTCTTGTTGTAGAATGTGGTCCAATGATCAAGATAGGTGAAGCCTTCCCGTGTGCACCATGTCTTCAGCCATGCGACCATATGGTCCTTTGCAAGGTGCTGGCAGAATCCCAGAAAATGCCAGTGTTTTGGTCTTGTCTTTTAATTTCCTTCCTAGCTCTCTGAATTTGTTTTGCAAGGATTTTGGTCTGTCTCTTCCAATGTTGTTTGTACCGATGTGGACGATTACTACCGGGTCATCTCCTGTTCGTTCTAGGAGCCTGTCCACGTTCTCAGTGATGTGCGTGACAGAGGCTCCTGGAAGGCAGCACATTGTTGTAAAGTAAGGGGCTGTTTTTCTCAATACAGAGTCCCCAACAATCATGACCTCCCTTCTTTTTGCTGTCTGGTCACCCTTATTAATAGGGTCCTGGATGTTTTTCCTTTCGGTCTCTTGATGTTGGTTTTGCTCATGAAAATTTTGAGTACCTTACAATTGTGGCTCAAATTTGTTGGATGTTTTCATTTCTGGTGGTTCTGTTTGACGAAGTTTCTTTTTGTCCCTGCTTCTGCCTACCTGAACCCAGCTGTTCTGACATTCTATCTCCCTGGTGGCTTTCAGTCTGTTAGGGGTGGTACAGACTTCCATAAATTGTGGGTGTGCCAGCTCCTCAAGATCCTGTTGCTTTCTCATTTCTTCCAGCTCCATTTCTAACATACTTACTAGTTTATGCAAGTCCTGGATCGTGCGGCACTTTACGCACACTTGGTTTAGCTTTGCTGGGTTTTCTTGGATTTCCCACATCATGCATGTGTCAGATTAATGGCTTGAAGACCGTGTTAATGTGTTTTTTATTTATTTTTTATTTTTTTGGAAGTTTAGTTTCTTCCTCAGCTGTCAACCTGCTTTCAACCTGCTTCTAAACTGTTCTGCACTTTTCCACGCCTGTACTTCTCCCACGCTGTCGCTTCCACTCGCTCTCGCTGGGAAGACTGCCTCGTTTATAACTGCGTTGTTCTGCTGTGCTGTTGGCTCCTCCCCTCCCCCGTGTTTCAGAACGGCACTGAATTTGAATCAGCTGCTCCGAGTTTCAGCTTGTTTGTTATCAGAAAAACACACGCAGCTGTTTGACTTTGAGCTGCAGTGTTTTCCCAATGTCCTGTGTTTTCTGATTAAAGCAATTAAAGATGTAATTTCTCCTTACTGCTTCTAAACTGCTCTGCACTTTTCCATGCCTGTTCTTCTCCCACGCTGTCGTTCCATTCATAAAAATAAAACCAATAAACCACACTTCCTTTCATGGAATGATTCAAACATTTGGTATTTTGTATTTTACTATGCCAAATAACTTGTTACGTTTCTTTTTTATAAAGACAATCAGAATAATTAAAAATAAATAAACAAATAAAAAAACTGAAGTTGTACACTCTCAATGTTATAGTAGTTTGTTAAAACATTTTACATATAGAAATAAGTAAATAAATACCTTGTTTAGCTGATGGCAAATTGGAATTGGGAAATGATCAGTCTTTTGCTTAAAACACAAACATGTACCACAGGTTATTATTTAAGAACAGAGATGTCATTTATTTTTTCAACCGGATTGTCAGAAAGACAGCCGGAGTGGGTGGCGTCAGACCAGAGCCAGGAAATAAACAACAAGAGAGAGGTGGAGTTTGGTGGAGCTGAGCGAATGGTCTCGCTCAGCATTTAATGAATGAACAAACAGGACACGGCACATTCGCCAAAATAAACAGACAAACAAAACAGACCTAACAAAACGGACCTAACAAACTATTTTACTTTACATTTTTTCAATTACCTCCGTCTCCAATCCCGTTTTCCACTCACCGAACACACAACCCCGAGTATATGAAAACATGCTGCTTTTATGCAGCTGTACCGAGACTCGATTGCTAATCAATCATAAGAACATAAGAACATAAGAAAGTTTACAAACGAGAGGAGGCCATTCGGCCCATCTTGCTCGTTTGGTAAATCATTCAATTGGAGTCGCTGTACAACTGCACGTGAATTAATAAAGCGCAATTCCCCGTGCTCACATATTACATTTTACTTGCACGTGAAGTGCTGTGCAATCCTTGTGCCTAAATACAAATATCCATTTTAAACACTTGTGTTACACAGACCCGTTTACATCCCGGGTACCAATGACTATACACCAACATTAAAACACAGCACATAACACAAAATATACACAGGGGCAGGCACTTTGCCACACGGATAAATAAAATATGTATAACAAAAAAATGAAGTATTTTAATACTAAAAAGTGTTATTGGATTTACATTTACAACATTGTACAAGTAAGCTTCCAATGATTATTACACAAAAATAAAAAATAAATTCTTCACTAACCTAAGAAAATTGGAATACTGTTATACAACTAAACAAAACTACGTTGATAATAAGTAGGCTATCCTGCTGCAGTCGCGGGTCTGTGCTAGTTTTATTTGAGACATCGGTCGTGTTCTTATAGCGCAGATTTCCGCAGTTTTGCACCATGCTGCACAGAATCTCGGAGATGCGCTGTAGACGTCGGTCAGCACCCACAGAAATATGTGCAGATTCTGCATAGCCCAGCGCAGCTTTGAAATGTTAAGGCAGGAGGCTGGCTGCAGTTGTGAACCAAAGGGATCATGCAAAGATCACACCTTATTCTCTCCACTGCACTGTCATTGTGAGTTCAGTCAGATACACCCACTTTGTTCTCTCTACTGCACTCTCATTGTGCGCTGTTCAATCATAACTCGCCTCGAGGGTGCATGACCGTTCGTTCCACATGGTGCAAAAAATAATTAGTTTACAATGAAGGATTCATAACCACTGAAGGGTGAGGTACCAGATTGGATATGTTTTTGCTTCTCAAACCATCAAGTTTTCTGTTTTACACAAAAATCAATACATATTTTTTTATTCATTTTCTAGTAAACTAACAGGTGCAACTTTGCTGGCTGTGCAATGTAATTTTCTTCTCTCGAGTGGCACTCAATCAAGAGTTACATTTCAAATAGTGACGTTTGTTACTGTGAAAGTTGCCATATTTCTGTTGGAACCAAGACTTTTGTTTCAACACACAACACAGCCTTTCCTGTTCTGTTTGTGTGCAGGACATGTTATTGAATCATAACACAGCCTCTCCTTTTCTGTTTGTATGCAGGACGTGTTATTGAAAGAGCACAAGTGTAATGTTTCCCACTCTCACACTGTTCTACATCAAGCCTGTTTCTTTGTCCTTGTTTTGGGAACTTTTGGGAAATGTCAAGAGCATTTTATATCCCGTACCTCTTATGAAGACCTGTATTATTACACACAGCCGTAGCCACACAATACAAAGCAGCATTACAGAGCTCCGCGTGAAACACTTATTAATCATGCTTGAAACTTTATGACTGATGCGTCATACCATGCTAACCTGTGTGCACCTTACATCAAGGTTACCTTGTGATTCTTTCCGACAGCCCCCTCCCTCGCAAAAAAACTAATAAAGTAGTAAATGAATCGCAGTGTCCTAACATGAGCCTGTTTGTGATGCCATGGAAAGTAATTATTTCATATCTGATGCCAACTGTTTACTAGAGGGGCGCAGACCTTGTTGATCATCATTTGTTTTTAATTGACACTGGAATGGCTTTTCAAAAGGCTTGTATTCAGTCCATTCACTCAGTACATTCTGTAGACTGGCGGATTACGTTACAGCATCTAAATAAAAAGTAATTAAAGTGCACAAAGGTGATGCAGTCATTCTCTGAAATGTTCCTTGATGCAGTACTATTACAGACAGCTGCACGCATCATGCAAATCGGAATTTGAAAAGAAAATGCAGTCTGTTGAATGGATCTGCACCGTTGTGTGTGTGTGTGTGTGTGTGTGTGTGTGTGTGTGTAAACCTCCATTGTAAGATCAGTTACCAAAATACCCAGTCCAGGGCTTTGTTCCAACTATGTCCTGAATACTGTAGGTCCTGGTAATTGGGGTTCTCCAGACAAGCTCAAAGCCAGGTGAAGGCAGATTTAGAGAGAAGTGATAGGAGAAACAGCCATTTAGAATGATTGCAAACAACCAGCCGCAGTAAAAGGAATCTGAAAAGGTGTTTAAAAAGACACACAAAGCTTCTTCCTGCTTTGAGTGGAAGCGACAGCGAGTGGGAGAAGTACAGGCGTGGAAAAGTACAGAGCAGTTTCGAAGCAGAAAGGAGCAGAAAAGGAGAAAGGAGAAAGAAGCAGAAAGGAGAAATTGCATCTTGAATTGCTTTAATCAGAAAACAGAGGACATTGGGGAAACACAGCAGCAGCTCAAAGTCAAACAGCCGCGTGTGTTTTTCTGATAACAAACAAGCTGAAACTCGGAGCAGCTGATTCAAATTCAGCGCCGTTTTGAGACACGGGCGAGGGGAGGAGCCAACAGCACAGCAGAACAACGCAGTTAAACGAGGCAGTCTTCCCAGCGACAGCGAGTGGGAGAAGTACAGGCGTGGAAAAGTACAGAGCAGTTTCAAAGCAGTTGGAAAGCAGGTTGACGGCTGCAGAAGAAACTAAACTTCAAAAAAAAAAAAACCTCAACATGGTCTTCAAGCCAGTAATCTGTGACACCTGCTTGATGTGGGAAATCCGAGAAAACCCAGCGGAGCTAAACCAAGTGTGCGTAAAGTGCCGCGCGATCCAGGATTTGCATAAACTAGTAAGTATGCTAGAAATGGAGCTGGAAGAAGTGAGACAGCAACAGGATCTTGAGGAACTGGCACACCCACAATTGATGGAAGTCTGCATCACCCCTAACAGACTGAAAGCCACCAGGGAGATAGAAGGTCACAACAGCTGGGTTCAGGTAGGCAGAAGCAGGGAAAAAAAGAAACTTCGTCAAACACAACCACCAGAAATCAAAACAACCAACAGATTTGAGTCACTTCAGAATTTTGATGAGCAGAACCAACAACAAGAGAATGAAAGGAACAACATCCAGGACCCTATTGACAGTGGTGACCAGACAGCAAAAAGAAGGGAGGTCATGATTGTTGGGGACTCCATATTGAGAAACACAGCAAGTTCAATTCGCAGTTTGGACCCCCTTACTACAACAGTGTGCTGCCTTCCGGGAGCCTCGGTCAAGCACATCACTGAGAACGTGGACAGGCTCCTAGAACGAACAGGAGACGACCCGGTAGTAGTCGTCCACATCGGTACAAACAACATTGGAAGAGACAGACCAAAATCCCTGCAAAACAAATTCAGAGAGCTAGGAAGGAAATTAAAAGAGAAAACCAAAACTGTGGTATTTTCTGGTATACTACCCGCACCTTGCAAAGGACCATATGGACAGCTGGAAATAATTAATCAAAACGCATGGCTGAAGACGTGGTGCACACGGGAAGGCTTCACCTATCTTGATCATTGGACCACATTCTACAACAAGGACTATCTGTATAGACGGGATGGACTGCATTTAAATAACAAGGGAACTAGTCTACTCGGAGAAAAGATCCTCGAGCAGGTTCGGAAGCATTTAAACTAGAAAGGAAGGGGGGAGAAATCAACAAAAAAACAGAAGGGAGACCGCATCAAAACAAGAACAACAACTCAGGTAAGACAACCATTAAATGTATTTATCTAAATGCTAGAAGTATCAGAAACAAAATTCTAGAACTTGAAGCTACTGCACTAACAGGTAACTATGATGTGATAGGTGTTACAGAAACGTGGTTATCTGAGAGTGATGGGGACGAATATAATATTTGTGGGTATACACTGTATAGGAAAGACAGGCAGGACAGAAGAGGAGGAGGGGTAGCGCTATACATAAGAAACAGTCTTGAAGCCCAGGTGTTAAACCTGGACAAAGAAAATAAAACCGAATCAATATGGGTCAGAATAACAGACAAAAATTCAAAAGGCATAATAATAGGAGCATGCTATAGACCGCCAGATTCAGACGGTGAGCAAAATAATCTGTTATACAATGACATTAGAAATGTGTGTAGCAAAGGAGAAGCCATACTAATGGGGGATTTCAACTTCCCCCAAATAAAATGGGAAAACCCGGTGGGTAGCGCGAAGGATGAAATAGAAATGGTGGAAATGACAAATGACTGCTTCCTAACACAATTTGTGAAGGCACCCACTAGAGGGGAGGCATGCCTTGATTTAGTCTTTTCAAATAACAAAGACAGAATAACTAAAACAGAGGTCAGAGAACCACTGGCAAACTCAGACCACAACATGGTCTCATTTGAAGTGTTTTTTAAATCCCCAAAAGTAAAGACTAAAGCTAAGGTTTACAATTTTAGAAAAGCAAACTATGAAGGTATGAAACAGAGACTAACAGAAGTAGATTGGAGTAAAATAGAAAAAACACCCACAGAAGAAGGATGGTTGTTCTTCAAAAATGTAGTACTAGAGGCGCAAAACAATTATATCCCTAAAGTAGACAAATCTAAATGTAAAACTAAATTGCCAAAATGGTTTAATAGATCAATTAAAAAAAAATATTCAGCGAAAAAAGGCACTTTACAGAGCATTAAAAAAGGACCAAAAAGAAAGTACGCAGAAAGAGTACACAGAACTGCAAACGCAAGTCAAAAAGGAAGTTAGAAAGGCCAAGAGAGAAATAGAAATAAACATTGCTAAGGGAGCTAAAACCAATTCCAAAATGTTTTTCCAATATTACAACAGCAAGAGAACATTCAAAGAGGAGATTAAATGTTTAAGAGATACAAATGGCAAAATCGTAGAGGAAGAAAAAAAATAGCAAATATGTTAAATGATTACTTTTCACAAGTTTTTACAAAGGAAGATACTGACAACATGCCCCACATGTCATCCAGTTCCTATCCAGTTTTAAATAACTTTAGCATAACTGAGGCAGAAGTGTTAAAGGGACTAGGAGCTCTTAAAATAAACAAATCCCCTGGGCCGGATGAGATCCTCCCAGTAGTACTCAAAGAAATGAAAGAAGTAATTTACAAACCGCTAACCAAGATCATGCAGCAGTCTCTTGACACAGGGGTGGTACCGACAGACTGGAAAATTGCAAACGTAATACCGATCCACAAAAAGGGAAACAAAACTGAACCAGGTAACTACAGACCAGTAAGCCTGACTTCTATTATATGCAAACTTATGGAAACTATAATAAGATCCAAAATGGAAAATTACCTATATGGTAACAGGGTCCTGGGAGACAGTCAACATGGTTTTAGGAAAGGGAGATCGTGCCTAACTAACTTGCTTGATTTTTTTGAGGATGCAACATCGATAATGGATAATTGCAAAGCATATGACATGGTTTATTTAGATTTCCAGAAAGCTTTTGACAAAGTCCCGCAAGGAAACATGGATTAGGGAGTGGTCTGTAGAAAACAGAAAGTACTGATTAGAGGAAAAACCTCAGAAAAAAACAGGGATCAGTATTAGGCTAACAAGATGCTCGGATACATTGTGAAAAGTGTTGAATTTAAATCAAGGGAAGTAATGTTAAAACTGTACAATGCACTTTAGTAAGACCTCATCTTGAATATTGTGTTCAGTTTTTGGTCACCTCGCTATAAAAAAGATATTGCTGCTCTAGAAAAGAGTGCAAAGAAGAGCGACCAGAATCATCTTGAATTATTCCGGGCTTAAAAGGCATGTCATAAAAGGCATTTCATATGCAGACAGGCTAAAAGAATTGAATCTGTTCAGTCTTGAACAAAGAAGACTACGTGGCGACCTAATTCAAGCATTCAAAATTCTAAAAGGTATTGACAGTGTCGACCCAAGGGACTTTTTCAGCCTGAAAAAAGAAACAAGGACCAGGGGTCACAAATGGAGTTTAGAAAAAGGGGCATTCAGAACAGAAAATAGGAGACACTTTTTTACACAGAGAATTGTGAGGGTCTGGAATCAACTCCCCAGTAATGTTGTTGAAGCTGACACCCTGGGATCCTTCAAGAAGCTGCTTGATGAGATTTTGGGATCAATAAGCTACTAACAACCAAACGAGCAAGATGGGCCGAATGGCCTCCTCTCGTTTGTAAACTTTCTTATGTTCTTATGTTCTTATGTTCTTATACCTGGAATGGAGTAGGACTGCAGGAGCGGAGGTTCCTTGCTACGTTAGGTCACCACAATCTTAAGAAACAGTGACTGGAGTGTGCGTCTGCTTGGAACTGACACCTTTACCTACATGTTGCCGTCATTGCCATTCTGGAGCTTGTCTGAATTATTTACCTTATGTTTGTGATGCTAAACCGTGATTCAGCAAATCTTTTGCTTCAGATTGTTGCAATCTCCTCATGAAAAGTTCTCCTCCTAGTTAAAGCATAGCTAACAGTAATTATACATAGTGAATGTATGGTAAATCATTGATAAAACTGTAAAGCAGAGGTATGGTAAAGCATACTAAAAACAATGGCAAACCATGGTACACTATGGAACATGCATAGTATAACCATGAAAAGTTACTGTTAATCGATGCCCAGCTGACACTCATTGAAAGTGTCACTCCTCCATGCTGTCAGCCAGCCAGCATTGTGACAAAGCACCTTATTCATCACCACACGGAAGCAAGGGTGCAAGGAACTCTCATTCCCCAGTCCCCAGGAGTATGCAAGCCTGAATAATGAGATGTGAAAAGAGCCTCAAGGCAAGTGCATTGTCTAGTAACATCCTGCCCGCCTCTGCTGCTGTGGGATCCACAGAGACCCGCTGGAACCTGAGAGTTCACAGAGGGCACATGATTACCAGCTCTGCACGCCGTAGGCAAGAAGGATTTATTACAGCAGCTTTTTAGAAACAAAAGCATCACCCAGACCTCCAGGCAGAGGAGGAGCACACTGCATTAATATGAACCGTTACCTGCAGCAAACTGTGTGATGAGCTCCTGAACATGCTGCCGGCATAGTGTCTGATGAACTCCCGAACATGCTGCCAATATAGTCTTGCTGCCATCGTGCGCACAGCATTTACAAGTATATAGAAAAGACTTTGAAAACATATTGAATTCATGGAAATCATGTGACCTTACCACTGGGATGGCTGCTTGTTGATAGAGCACCTGTCGCTACCACACAATTTCATTTATAATTGAACATTTATGCTGTCATTTTTTTAATATAAAAAATGTTTACTTACCATTTTTGGATGGCTACTTCATGCAAGGGACCCCCTCCGGAGTGAAGGGTATGAAGAGGTCACTGAGGTCACTGGCCGGATGAGTGGGATGTCCGCCTGGCAGAGGTCACACTTTCACTGGAGTGCAATTCAGGAAGCAATTCATCCGGCTTTGCGACCCGTAACCAAAACAGCTACTATCCTCAATGCTGTTAAACAGCAGATTTTTTATATCCTTTCCTCTATGAAACAACTAACTGAAGGCGATGACCCCATCCACTTTCTTCAGCAGAAAATTCCACATTGGTATCCAACCCTGAAGCCCTCCTGAAGACCGCCCTTTGCTGGAGTTAAATAGAGCGCACCATTATATTTCAATGCTTTCGTTATACTGATCGACAACGACTCATCCAGGCTGCTTGAAAATCCGCTTTGGTGTTCATACAGGGGCAAAAGCGACTCCTCCAGGCTGCTTGAAAATCCGCTTCGGTGTTCATACAGGGGCAAAAGCTTTCTATGTGGATTACTCTGCTGTCACTGCCATGAAGAGGATTAGTTACTTGAACATTGAATACATGGGCTACTAGATTATATGCATGCTGTGTACGGTTGTTCAGTTTGCTGTTCAGTTTTCCTGTTCGAGGTGGTTTGGCTCACAGCAAGTCCCCTCAGTGTAATTTTTATTCATGTTGACAATTTTAGAATTGGTTTGGGGGGGGGTGGGGGTGGAAGTAGGGAGGAGATAGGGAACCAGAAAGTGAGAGGGAGTACATATGTTAACTGGGGTCTGAGATTTCTGGTGTGCAGTGTGCTCCCTCTAGCTTTTTTCATTATCATTCTACATTTTTGTAACAACGCTCCCTTCTTGGTTTAATTCACTATGTTTTTGACAGTTGTATTGGGGAAGCAGAAGTAGGGAAGGAGAGGCTGAGATTTTGGAATTAGGGGTTAGATAGGGAATCTGCAAGCGAGAGTGAATTGTGGCTTGAGCATTTTGATATGTAGTGTGCTCCCTCTGGCTCTCTCCTCCTTTTTTTTTATCACCTTTAATTTTTGTAACTATGCTCCCATTTCTGTTTATTTTGCTGTTTTTTTGTCATTTTATATGCAGCTGTCCTATAGGATATTGCTATATGATAAGTGCCGAGTCAGGGATCCTTCTCCTTGTCATATTTTCTTGCTCTCTGAGTGCAATGTCTTTTTTACTTGTTTGTTCTCCCTGATCTTTCTCTATCAGAGGTCACACTAGATTTTCTTATATGCGTTCCTGAAACGTACATGCCCAAAATTTTGAATCCCATACTTCAAATATACATTTTAACACAAAAGCTAAGAAACTGTAGGGATGTGCATTTTGGTACATTTATTATGAATGTTTAAACTCTATGGAATGTAGTAGTTTAAAAAAAATATCTGTCGTGTTTGTGTCTCATATACACACACACACACACACAGTAGCAATCTAGGTTAATGCAGGCAGGCGCATACACAGGGGGTTAGTGTGTCACGATCCAACATACACACTTTTTCTTTAGATGTATATAGAGACTGTCGATCAACATGACGAGACCACTTTTTGGGCTGAGGAAAAAAACGACTGTTTGCCATCATATAAATATTTTCTGCATTCAGCAAAAAGCCTCACCATGTCTAGCGAAGATTCTTGGACGAAAGTACATTGTACGGGTATTATATTTTGTATTGAGATATATAATATCTTGCCGTATATATATACTATATCACATTCTCCATTCAAAGAATGTTATGTTTTCGTTTGCATTTTTGTGTGCATATACTACAACATAATGTGTGTTAATTTGTTTTCTATATACTAATAATATAGATATATCTCAGCAAATATATATTATATATCTTGCAATATATATATTCATTTATATATATATAGAGACACACACACACACACACACACACACTTTTTCTTTATTGTATATAGACCGTTCACATGACGAGACAGGATTCTAAGCACTGTTTGCCATCATCTACGTGTGTTTTAATATTTTTCTGCATTCAGCAAAAGCATCACCATGTCTTAGCGAAGATTCTTGGAAAAACTGTACATCTGTGTGTATTTTATTTTTTTGCCCAGAAGGTCTTTCACACACAGTACATCTTGCCGTCTCGATAAACAAGCCACGGATACTTCATCTCCCATTCAGAATTATAAGAATGTATTTTTCGTTTGCATTTTTGTGCATTACTACTGCTTGCAACTGCTTTGGTCACTGTAGTACTCGTAGTCAGAAGTAGATGGCTGAGATGCAGATGAGCAATCTTCATGAGAATTCCCCGATGTACACTCTGCACTGGGGTATTAATTTTTATGCTTAAAAAAATCTGTACGGGCATCCTTGTTGAACTACTGCGAAATATAACAAAAGCACAAAGTTAAATTAGGTGACTACAAAAATGAAATGGGAAAGTAGGATCGAGAGTGAACAATTCATGTAATTTGTCAGCTGTTTGAGACCAGAATTAGGTTCAGGCAAGATATAAAGGTAAAAGCAAAGACTGTTTTTAATTAACAGCTTTTTTAAAGTTTAAATTATGAAACAATCAGCTAAATTTGTCACCTGATTAAATAAAAAAAACCCGAAAACTGCAAGCCCTACTCTGTGTGTGTTCACATTTACTTTTTCCTAAATACTTGTTCCCTTTCAATTCGAAGATGGCCACCAAATATCGTTTATGGGATATATGTCTGCCTATTGGTAGGTGTCACTGAGCTTTTGCTATCAAAGATGCTGATAGGTCCCGCCTACCAAGGGAATATAACTGTCACGCATGGAAGGGTCTATCTCTTTTTGCTTCTCCAGTTCGTACGGTAAGACCGTCTGTGTTGCAATGAGCCAGTTTTATTACTTAAGTGCTGTGTTGAGTTGCTGCTAGTTCGTTGCACTTGGTGCTGAAAGCTGGCTTGACGCTTTTCACGGAATCAGTAGCTCCTAAATCGTAGCCTTTTTTCTCATTTCTTACACTGTGTTCAGCACCTGCTCGCTACGCGTGGCAGGCTGCTTGTCTTCGTCTGTCGTCTGTGAGTGGACGGCCGGTGCATTATTTTTAAAAGAATGCTGTTTTTTAGGAGAATGCTGTTACTCCACCGGGGCTAGGCCTGCCTTGTCCCTGATTTTAAGTTCGTCCACCAGCCGCCTTCGGGCTGCATAGCTGACCCCTGTGTTTTCTAAATACCGCGGTGCGTGCTCGGCCCGTGCTACTTCGGTACCACGGTGTTCGCGGTGCTCACGGTGCTCATTGACACACCAATACCAGAAACAGGCAGTGCGCTGATGCTGCATGGCACTCTGTGCGCACGGTACCTGTTGCCCCGTACTTAGTGCGCATTGTACCCGGTGCTGCATGGCACATGGTGCTCGGTGCGCACGGTATTCAGCGCTGCATGGTACTTGGTGCACGCGGTACTTTGTACAACGCTAGTGTGGGAACGCAGTGCCTCATAGTATACGCTGCACATAGTGCACTGTACTCTGCGTACGGAGCTCGGGTTACACGGTGCACACAGCCCGCACTCAGTGCGCTTAACAATTTCAGTTCACCTGCGTTGCCGTGGTTGTATTAACCTCGCAGCTTACTGTTGTGTGCGCGTATGTGTGGTTTTATTTTACTGCTTTGTAGTTTAGAAATTAAAAATAATACAAGCATGATTTTTCTACCGGGAGAATTTGCTGGCCCCAAGGTGAGTGGCTTCCGCCGGCTTGTTTCAGTCCATATACTCGCACGCTGTTTTTAAAAATAAATAAATAAATAAAGCAGTTACACACGCTGCTGTGGTGACTGCTGTTTTACCTTCACAACCTTGCTTGTGTGTGTGTGTGTGTGTGTATACAGTAGCTTGTGAAAGTATTGACCCCCTGTGGCAGGCTGGCGAGTGGATAGAGGCCCAGAGACAGACTGCAGTTCAAAAAAATAACTATTTTACTATAAATAAACACAAAATGAAAGGGCACAAGGGCCAAAACAAAACAATTTAAACACAAAAAAGATAAAAAGCAAAACTTACAAAAATAACAGTTTCCAGGCTGGGCAATGCCTTCACTGGATTCAAAATTTCTAAACAACCCAAAAAAAAACCAACCTGCTTCCTCAGCTCCCTCTCTCCAAATGAGAAGCAGAGGCCTCCTTTTATATCAGGTGGCTGGGCGCTGATTGATCGTTAATCAACTTAATCAACTAATCAACCCCAGCCACCTGAACATAATAAACCCAGGCAGGCAGGGTAAGTTAACCCCATCCCTGCCAATTTAAAAGGGCAGAGCTTTGCTCTGCCACACACCTCCCCCCATGTACAACGTACACCGGCCGCAATCGGCCAACTCCCCCCTTCCCCCCACCCTCCTCCCCCCAAGAGTCCAATTATGTCCCTTGGGTGGGCTGTTATGGTGGGTGGTGGTGGGCGGGGTTGATGTCGGAGCCCCCAAGCCTTCTTTGGTTGAGGGGGCCCCGAATGTCCAAGGTAGCATGGCGACGGCGGCCCGGCTCCCTCTGGTGGCGGAGGCGGCGACGGCGGCGGCCGGCTCCCTCTGGTGGCGGAGGCGGCGACGGCGGCCCGGCTCCCTCTGGTGGCGGGCGGCTCCCGGCCCGGCTCCCTCTGGTGGCGGAGGCGGCGGCCCGGCTCCCTCTGGTGGCGGAGGCGGCCCGGCTCCCTCTGGTGGCGGAGGCGGCGGCCCGGCTCCCTCTGGTGGCGGAGGCGGCGGCCCGGCTCCCTCTGGTGGCGGAGGCGGCGACCGGCCCGGCTCCCTCTGGTGGCGGAGGCGGCCCCTCCCTCTCGGGCTCTGAGAGCGGCGACGGTGGCTCCTCCCTCTCGGGCTCTGAGAGCGGCGGCGGTGGCTCCTCCCTCTCGGGCTCTGAGAGCGGCGGCGGTGGCTCCTCCCTCTCGGGCTCTGAGAGCGGCGGCGGTGGCTCCTCCCTCTCGGGCTCTGAGAGCAGCGGCGGCTCCTCCCTCTCGGGCTCTGAGAGCGGCGGCGGCGGCGGCGGCGGCGGCTCCTCCCTCTCGGGCTCTGAGAGCGGCGGCGGCTCCTCACCCCTCTCTGGCTCTGGGAACGACGGCAGATCCTCCTCCCTCTCTGGCTCTGGGAGCGACGGAAGCTCCTCACCCCTCTCTGGCTCTGGGAGCGACGGCGGCTCCTCACTCCTCTCTGGCTCTGGGAGTGACGGAGGCTTCCTCAGCTCCCTCAGCTCCCTCTCTCCAAATGAGAAGCAGAGGCCTCCTTTTATATCAGGTGGCTGGGCGCTGATTGATCGTTAATCAACCTAATCAACTAATCAACCCCAGCCACCTGAACATAATAAACCCAGGCAGGCAGGGGAAGTTAACCCCATCCCTGCCAATTTAAAAGGGCAGAGCTTTGCTCTGCCACACCCCCCTTGGCATTTTTCCTATTTTGTTGCCTTACAACCTGGAATTAAAATGGATTTTTATTTGGATTTCATGTAACGGACATACACAAAATAGTCCAAATTGGTGAAGTGAAATGAAAAAAATAACTTGTTTCAAAAAATTCTAAAAAATAAATAATGGAAAAGTGGTGCGTGCATATGTATTCACCCCCTTTGCTATTAAGCCTCTAAATAAGATCTGGTGCAACCAATTACCTTCAGAAGTCACATAATTTTAAATAAAGTCCACCTGTGTGCAATCTAAGTGTCACATGATCTGTCACATGATCTCAGTATATATACACCTGTTCTGAAAGGCCCCAGAGTCTGCAACACCACTAAGCAAGGGGCACCACCAAGCAAGCGGCACCATGAAGCCCAAGGAGCTCTCCAAACAGGTCAGGGACAAAGTTGTGGAGAAGTACAGATCAGGGTTGGGCTATAAAAAAATATCCGAAACTTTGAACATCCCACGGAGCACCATTAAACCCATTATTAAAAAATGGAAAGAATATGACACCACAACAAACCTGGCAAGAGAGGGCCGCCCACCAAAACTCATGGACCAGGCAAGGAGGGCATTAATCAGGGAGGCAACAAAGAGACCAAAGATAACCCTGAAGGAGCTGAGCTCCACAGTGGAGATTGGAGTATCTGTCCATAGGACCACTTTAAGCCGTACACTCCACAGAGCTGGGCTTTACGGAAGAGTGGCCAGCAAAAAGCCATTGCTTAAAGAAAAAAATAAGCAAACATGTTTGGTGTTCGCCAAAAGGCATGTGGGAGACTCCCCAAACATATGGAAGAAGGTACTCTGGTCAGATGAGACTAAAATTGACCTTTTTGGCCATCAAGGAAAATGCTATGTTTGGCGCAAACCCAACACCTCTCATCACCCCAAGAACACCATCTCCACATTGAAGCATGGTGGTGGCAGCATCATGCTGTGGGGATGTTTTTCATTGGCAGGGACTGGTAAACTGGTCAGAATTGAAGGAATGATGGATGGCGCTAAATACAGGGAAATTCTTGAGGGAAACCTGTTTCAGTCTTCGACAGATTTGAGACTGGGACGGAGGTTCACCTTCCAGCAGGACAATGACCCTAAGCATACTGCTAAAGCAACACTCGAGTGGTTTAAGGGGAAACATTTAAATGTCTTGGAATGGCCTAGTCAAAGCCCAGACCTCAATCCAATTGAGAATATGTGGTATGACTTAAAGATTGCTGTACACCAGCGGAACCCATCCAATTTAAAGGAGCTGGAGCAGTTTTGCCTTGAAGAATGGGCAAAAATCCCAGTGGCTAGATGTGCCAAGCTTATAGATACATACCCCAAGAGACTTGCAGCTGTAATTGCTGCAAAAGGTGGCTCTACAAAGTATTGACTTTGGGGGGGTGAATACTTATGCACACTCAAGTTTTCTGTTTTTTTGTCTTATTTCTTGTTTTCTTATTTCTTGGTCCAAATGGGAGTAGTTTCCAACCGCAGGGTAGTGATGACGGATGCCTCCAACTCAGGTTGGGGCACAGTCTGTGAAGGTAGAGGAGTCAGCGGGTCCTGGTCGGGCCGCTGGGTGTCCCTGCATATCAATCTGCTGGAGCTGCAGGCAGTTTTCCTTGCCCTCCAGCGCTTCCTTCCGTGATGCGCAACAAGCATAAGAACATAGGAACATAAGAAAGTTTACAAACGAGAGGAGGCCATTCGGCCCATCTTGCTCGTTTGGTTGTTAGTAGCTTATTGATCCCAAAATCTCATCAAGCAGCTTCTTGAAGGATCCCAGGGTGTCAACATCAACAACATTACTGGGGAGTTGATTCCAGACCCTCTGGAATCAACTGTTGTTCATCTGTTGTTCCGCACGGACAATACATCGGTGGTGGGTATGTCAACCACCAGGGGGCCTTCGGTCCCCGGGGTTGCATCGCCTTGCCTTCAGGCTTTTGACTTGGGCCCAAAGAAACCTACTGTCCCTTCGGGCGACGCGTGTCCCGGGCATGGACAATCGGGCAGTGGATCTCCTCTCAAGTGAGGGTCCACATCCATTGGAGTGGCGGCTCCACCCTCAGGTGGTGGAGCGCATTTGGTAACAGTTCGGGAAGGTGCAGATCGATCTCTTTGCCTCAGCGGGTTCGACACATTGCCTCCTGTGTAATCACTCCACTGCTTAGACGGTCCACTCGACGTCGACGCCCTAGCCCACATATGGCCCAGAGCACTCCTTTACGCATCTCAGCCTCTGCCATTACTCTCGGCCTTTCTCGAAAAGGTCCGGTTAGAAAAGGTGTCAGTTCTCCTGGTAGGCCCCAGGTGGCCCAGGAGAATCTGGTTCTTGACCCTGTGCCAGCTATTAAGCGGCCCGCCCTGAGAGATCCCGCTTCACCTGGATCTCCTCAGTCAGGCGAGAGGCACGCTTTAGCACCCGGAGCCGGCAGGCTCCAGCTATGGGTCTGGCCCCTGAAAGGGACCGCTGGTCAGCCTTAGGGCTGTCGGTAGCGGTTGTGGGTACCTTGCAGAATGCTAGGGCACCTTCCACTAGGTCGCTGTACGCCTATAAGTGGAAATATTTCTAGGATTGGTGCCGTACTATACTATATGTCGTACCCAATCTCTTGTCCCATGCCTGTCATCTTGCAGTTTCTGCAAGATCTGCCGGAGGCTGGTAGATCACCTTCCACACTGAAGGTATACAGCGATTTCTGCTTGCCATGTTCCCGTGGACTGGGTGTCCCCGGGCACGCATTTTTTGTCTACCCGCTTTCTCCGAGGCACTCGGCGACTGCACCCTCCTACAGGACTACTCTGCTTGAATGGAGCCTTGAGGTTCTACTGGAGGCTCTCACACAGGCCCTGTTTGAGCCTATATACTCCATTGAGTTGAAACATCTGTCTGAAGACAGCCTTCCTCTTGACTATCACCTCCGCAAAGCGGGTTAGTGAGCTGCAGGTGCTGTCTGTGCATAGCTCCTGAATGCGTATTTGGGATGATGGTAGGAGAGTGGCACTGCATGCAAACCCTGCTTTCCTCCCAAAGGTGGTTAAAGCCTTCCACGTGAATCAGTCTGTGGAACTGGAGTCCTTTCATCTACCACCGTTTACTTCAGAGGAGGATAAGATGTTGAATTTCCTCTGCCCGGTTCGGGCATTGAGATGTTATGTGGATAGGACGAGAGTGCTGCGTCATTCTGACCAGCTCTTCGTCTGCCATGGGACACGGACAACCCCTTTCGAAGCAGTGACTGTTGCATTGGATTGCGAATACAGTCTCTACTGAGTATGATGGTGCTGCCTTACCCCCGCCTGGGCGAGTTGCCACACATTCCACGAGAGATGTGGCTACGTCATGGGCCCTCTTCAGAGGTGCCTGCATGGCTGCGATTTGCGATGCGGCTAGCTGGGCTATGCCACATACTTTTTCAAGGTTCTATCACCTTAACGTGATAGATCCCCCATTGCCTTCAATGGGCACACTAGGGTCCTTGAGGTTGCACGCTCGCACCGCTGACCTTGGGGGGCTGACGTTCTTCTCCCTCGCAACGGCTCTGGTATTCCTTTTCCCATAAACGATGTTTGGTGGAAAGGGAACGTTAGTTTACTACCGTAAACCTGATCGCCACCAACCGAGAGGTCGCGTCAGTCGTCATCACGGTCTCATCACGAAAAGAGGTAGATCCTTCCCTGCATGACTATTATATTTCCTCAGTAGGCGAAACTGAGGAGGTCATAGAGGGAAGGGGGGCCTATCGGCAGCTTTGATAGTAAGAGCTCAGTGACACCTATCTCTGCCATCTTCTCTTTCAGGGAACAAGGTTTACGGTAGGTAAACTAACGTTTTATTTCTTACCGATATGGACCTTTGTTAATATGGGGCATTACACATTATTTTAAAATAAAATACAGTGCATGGTAGAATACCATCGTATTCATTTTCAATGTTCATTGCGCTACTAGGAACTGTAACCAAACTATTCTAATGGCAGTGTGTGTACGCATTCCGCTTGACTAAACATGAAATAGTACTTCAGTGTGGTCAGTACGGTTCTCGATTTGGTTATGTGGTGTGGACATGGCCTAAAAGTAAATAGCCTCAATATTGCTATCATAGTCAAATATGAGGCTTATTGTTGCCACCTGCAGGACTGGAGTGTACCTTAATCAATTAATCAATGCTATTGAACTTTTTTTTTGTTGTCGTTGCTGCAGTGTAACAGATTACCATGAATATGCTTGTCTACGTCCCTTTTCATTCTGTGCATCCAGTGAACACAAGACAAAATATTTTCACATCCACTGGATTTATTTTGCATCTAGGGCACAAAATTTTGCGTTAAGCAACCCTCTGCTCTATTTTTGACCATGGCTAGTGTTGTCATTAATTCCTGAAATTTGCGCGGGGGCAATTAAAAAGAGCACACTGCTTAGTTTATCTTTTAAGAAAGATATATTGCATGTTGGCAGGAAGCTCTTGGTTTCAAAGATGTTGCTCGTTTTTAAAATAAACATTACAAGGTAGTTGCAAGTATCCTGTAATATTTTGCAGTCCACAGAGATCCAAAATATATTAATCTTGGACCACGGCCCTGTGTCATGCACTTTCAATTTTTCATTCTTTTGGAAAGATCTACGACTCTTTGCCATTGCTAATACCCCAAGGGGTGGGTAAAGGAAAAGAAAATTAATTGTAATTGTTCACAAAAAAACATTAAATACATTTCCTTCTCTATAAACAATACAGCAGACCTCTATTTCAGAAAATTAATTGATATAAGTTCATATTTTAATCACCTAATTTAATGAATAAATAAAAAAATACATTTTTTTTTTTTTTTTTTTAAACTGGATGATAGTTTTTAGTCTCCTCCTGTAGTCACATGTGTGTTTGTTCAAGCACTCCCTGGCTTGTTCTCAAAGTAGTTGGTTTGGTTAATAAAGACCTGTTGTTTCCCTTGCCCTTTGGAGAAAGCTGCTGTGCTGTGCTGTTTTCATTGAGTTAGTTTCTACAGTTGGCATATCCTGGCCACTCCTGCACTGTACGTATGTCACAGTATCATTCTTACTTCATCTTGAACTCTGGATGAAACAAGGTTAGCAATGCACAAGTTATAGCGGTGCCTGACTCCTATGTAGATGCACCAGTCTGTATATGTGTATATATGTATAGAAGGTGAATGGAACTTTTCCATGTGACTGGCTCTGGTTTTATATTCACAGCCCTGGCAGGGGATGCATGTTCCTGATTCTCTGCTTTCATATTACTTGTACAGCTGGCATTATTGCAGCAGACGCCTCTTTGTTTAGTAGATGTAGCTGACCAGGGTGTCCCATTACCTCTCCTCGGTGATGGTGCATCCCTTGTATACACTCCCACCTGTCACCTCCTGGAATACAGCGACTTCAGAGGCTGGACACTCTTTAATTTATGAGTGAAGAGCAGCAAAGGCTTCCTTTGTGTGTGGTTTCTCACACACAAGGAATTCATACTGAACATTGGATAGTATCCCACCCTGCTAGACACCTGGCCGCTGTGACTTCAGAGTAAGTCAAGGCAAGTCGAACCATAAAAGAGTGTCTGTGTGGAGCCAGTTCTGATTGTTTTTGGAACTGTTTTCTTGTGCAGGATTGTGTTCAGCCATTTCAAACAAAGCTGCTGTTAGAGTGGCATTCAACGTGAGGGAAACTTTAAACAATCTGTGCAAGTAGGATTCCATGAAGCTGCTGTGTACAGCCCAGGGCAATCCTGTGGATTCCATGAAGCTGCTGTATACAGCCCAGGGCAATCCTGTGGATTCCATGAAGCTGCTGTATACAGCCCAGGGCAATCCCGTGGATTCCATGAAGCTGCTGTATACAGCCCAGGGCAATCCCGTGGATTCCATGAAGCTCCTGTATACAGCACTGGGTAATCCTGTGGATTCCAAGCTCCTGTATACAGCACTGGGCAGTCCTCCTGAAGGTTCACGTTTGACTATCTTGTGAACAGCTCACCCTGCTGTGGTGTGGTATGGGAAGTGACTGTAAGCACAGAGGTTCATGTTTGGCTATATCTTGTGAATTGTTAAAGACCTACTGACCCTGCTGTGGTGTGGTATGGGAAGTGACTGTAAGCACAGAGGTTCATGTTTGGCTATATCTTGTGAATTGTTAAAGACCTACTGCAGCAGGATTATTAACATTTCACTCTTACTACCCGGTTACTCTGAAAGCCAACAGAAAGCCCAAAGAACTTAACTTTCATCTGCGCTGTGTAAGGAGATCGGGGGGGGGGGGGGGCACATTAAAGCCAGCAAAATTGCTTTTATTGGACATTTTTAACCTCTGCTGGGATCCCTTTTTAAAATGTGGCTGTTGTGAAATAGATTGTAAAGTACAGTGGCACTGGATCGAGTCCAATCCACAATCCTGATGTGAGACTGCCAGTCAAGCTGAATTGCTTGGGGGCAGCAAAGATGAGAAACTCATTGCACTTCATTCAGGGAAATAGCCTCATTCTAAGTGAATTCTGAACCGTCTTCCAGAGAGATGAACAGCAGCCCCCTGGGGGTATAACAGGCAGCATGCACAGATACCAGCATCATTTTTACTTTCAGAGGACTGAATCTGATGGGAGAGCCATAGACCTAAGTACTTGTTACTTCTATCTGCGTATATTACTCTCTATTGTGTATTACACTATTAAATGCAATATGTATTTGGTGTTGTATTAGTTTACTAATTTTATAAATAATTTTTGCACACAGCCTGTTACGCCCCGCAGCAGCCTTGTGCACCGCATGAAGCCAGCAGCTCGTGTCGTCGATTTCCAGGGATCAGGCAACTTGAGTTGGCTTACTTGTGCTCTCCTTGCAGGCTGCTTAGATTCAGCTAGAGTTTAAAAATAAAATGTATAATTTATTATTATTTGAACTGTAGTTGTGTGATTTTACTGTTTTGTGTGAGTTTCTTTCTCGTGAGTTTTTTTTTTTTTTTTTTTTTTTTTTTTTTCACAGAAACATAACAGCTGCTTGCAGTCCCCATGAGAGAAGGTTATGAAGGCTGTTAGGGCGTTCAGTCTGTTTGGGTTTGCCAGAAGCGATACAGGTGGGCATCCCTGTATGCTGCTTCTTGCAGTAATTCGAACCGACCCAACCCAGTATCCATACTGAACCGAGGGTACCATACCAAGGGAGAGCAAGAGAATTGCACAGGGAAAGAGCCCACATAGGAAGCCATCTTCCTCATCATCCTCCTGCCTATTTTCCGTCCTCCTTCTTCAAGGAAGAGAGAGTCAGCAGTCCAAGAGATCAGCGGACTCCGAACAGCTGGAGAAACTAGGCTGCTGTTTCCCATCAGGGCACAGTGCTTGCTGAGCTGCTGTGTGAGTGCGCTGCTCTGCCTGCCCCCGATCCCTTGGAGCAATAAGGGACTGGCAGAAGGATAATATGCTGTCCGTCAGCAAAGCGAAACTGGCTTTCATCTCTGATGAGGTGGATTCCGACAGCACGTTAATCTCTCCCTGTCAGCAGAGCTTCTGCCATTGATTTAAGAGAGCCACTGCAATTTTGCAAGTGCCTTGGCCTACAGATGAGACCAGGATGAGCCTGCTCCCTCTCCCATATACCCTCGCCACAGCAGCCGTTAGAGGAGCTGCGTTTGGTGAATAAAAACCTGCTCCATATCTCAAACTGAATGGGCAGGCTATGGGCAGAAATCTTGCTGCTTTGGCTTTCCCAGGCATATGTGCCTGATGGGGATAAAGCACCGCTGTTGGATGCCCCCAATACACCGGGGCATACTTTTGGTCCTGCAGTGGATGGGATGCTGCAGTGCTCTCACCGGGCATGGAAGTCCACGAGCTGGTGCATCTGCTTCCCCAGCATCCCCAGTGCTCAAACCAGCAGCAAACAACTAGAGCCAGAGGTGGTTTTGCATGGTACACCCTCTCCACTTGATGGAAGGGTTCTACTCCAGGTACTTCCTGGTGCCCAAGCGGGATGGTGGCCTCAGACAGGTCAACCTGTATCTGAGTCAACGGAGGTTCAAAAAGTTAATCATGCAACAGTTGTTGCAGACAATCAGTCCAGGCAACTGGTTCACCATGCTGGACCATAAGGATACGTATTTCCACATCCCTGTAAAACTAGGGCACATGAGGTACCTACAGTTTGCTTTTCAAGGAACAGCATAAGAGTTCTGTGTCCTGCCTATTGGCCTCTTCTAGCTCCCATGTCTTTTTAAAGTGCACTGAAGCTATCCTGGCCCCATTTGAGACTCAGAGGCATCAGTGTGCTCAATTACCGGATGACGGACTCATTTGTGCCCAGTCTGCAGCTCAGGCAGTGGCCCAGATGGAGCTCGTCTGCAGTCACCTTCATCGGTTGGGCCTGTCTGTGAATCATGCAAAGAGCCAACTCACACCTTCGCAGACAGCCTCCTATCTAGGAGTGTGCTTGGACTCCAGGTCAGCCACCTGTCTGGTTCTTTTTCAGCTCAACAGAGCGTTACAGTAGTGACATTCCATAGACTTCTGGACTTGATGGCAGCAGCTTCCCAGAACCTTCCCAAATCCCCTGGGCCGGATGAGATCCTCCCAGTAGTACTCAAAGAAATGAAAGAAGTAATTTACAAACCGCTAACCAAGATCATGCAGCAGTCTCTTGACACAGGGGTGGTACCGACAGACTGGAAAATTGCAAACGTAATACCGATCCACAAAAAGGGAAACAAAACTGAACCAGGTAACTACAGACCAGTAAGCCTGACTTCTATTATATGCAAACTTATGGAAACTATAATAAGATCCAAAATGGAAAATTACCTTTATGGTAACAGGGTACTGGGAGACAGTCAACATGGTTTTAGGAAAGGGAGATCGTGCCTAACTAACTTGCTTGATTTTTTTGAGGATGCAACATCCATAATGGATAATTGCAAAGCATATGACATGGTTTATTTAGATTTCCAGAAAGCTTTTGACAAAGTCCCGCACAAAAGATTAATTCTCAAACTGAACGCAGTTGGGATTCAAGGAAACGCATGTACATGGATTAGGGAGTGGTTAACATGTAGAAAACAGAAAGTACTGATTAGAGGAAAAACCTCAGAATGGAGTGTGGTAACCAGCGGTGTACCACAGGGATCAGTATTAGGTCCTCTGCTATTCCTAATCTACATTAATGATTTAGATTCTGGTATAGTAAGCAAACTTGTTAAATTTGCAGACGACACAAAAATAGGAGGAGTGGCAAACACTGTTGCAGCAGCAAAGGTCATTCAAAATGATCTAGACAAGATTCAGAACTGGGCAGACACATGGCAAATGACATTTAATAGAGAAAAGTGTAAGGTACTGCACGCAGGAAATAAAAATGTACATTATAAATATCATATGGGAGATATTGAAATTGGAGAAGGAATCTATGAAAAAGACCTAGGAGTTTTTGTTGACTCAGAAATGTCTTCATCTAGGCAATGTGGGGAAGCTATAAAAAAGGCTAACAAGATGCTCGGATACATTGTGAAAAGTGTTGAATTTAAATCAAGGGAAGTAATGTTAAAACTGTACAATGCACTTGTAAGACCTCATCTTGAATATTGTGTGCAGTTCTGGTCACCTCGCTATAAAAAAGATATTGCTGCTCTAGAAAGAGTGCAAAGAAGAGCGACCAGAATTATTCCGGGCTTAAAAGGCATGTCATATGCAGACAGGCTAAAAGAATTGAATCTGTTCAGTCTTGAACAAAGAAGACTACGTGGCGACCTAATTCAAGCATTCAAAATTCTAAAAGGTATTGACAGTGTCGACCCAAGGGACTTTTTCAGCCTGAAAAAAGAAACAAGGACCAGGGGTCACAAATGGAGTTTAGAAAAAGGGGCATTCAGAACAGAAAATAGGAGACACTTTTTTACACAGAGAATTGTGAGGGTCTGGAATCAACTCCCCAGTAATGTTGTTGAAGCTGACACCCTGGGATCCTTCAAGAAGCTGCTTGATGAGATTTTGGGATCAATAAGCTACTAACAACCAAACGAGCAAGATGGGCCGAATGGCCTCCTCTCGTTTGTAAACTTTCTTATGTTCTTATAATATGAAAGGACATTTTGTGGCCTTTCGTTTGATATGTTACATGCATGCAGTACAAACTATCCAGTAGTAAATGAAAAACAGTGAAAAACAGGCAGAAATAGGGCTGTGTGTAAAGAAAAAAAAAATCACTGGTTTAAAAGCAAAGCACATTTTTCTTCTGCTGCAGCAAAAACTTCACGTCAGGCAATGGAAAAAGCAATGGAGAGTGCTCTGTCTCACAGCGATGATCAGCTGTTAGGTATCCTCTCGTTTGTAAACTTTCTTATGTTCTTATGTTCCTTTGGGTCTCCTGTGCATTGCGCCCTCTCCAAGCCTAGTTCAACACAGGGTTTTTCGGCCCGCATTGTACCATGGCCAACTAAGTGAAAGTGTTTCACCACTGTTTAAAGGCACTCTCTTATTGATCACAGCTTGCCTATTATGCCTAGGTGTAGCATTGGGCAGTGTCACCAAAAGGAACGTCATCGCCACAGACGCGTCCAGCCTCGGCTGAGGTGGTGTGTGGAATGGTAGGCTCGTAAGGAACTTCCCTCGGCAGGGTCTCCACATAAATATTTTGGAGCTGCATGCAGTTTATCTGGCCTAGGCAACTGTTTGTATGCCTTCACTCTGTTCACCATGCTCCCAGGCGAGACTGGGCCACTGTGCTATTAGTAGCCCCTTATTGGCCCAGTAAATGCCTCAAACTGCTCAGTCAGATGCAGGGGACTTGTAGCATTCCGATCCATTGAGCCCACAGCTCTGGGTCTGGCCCCTGAACAGCTGCATATGTGCCATCTGGGTCTTTCTGTTAGGGTCTTTGACACCCTGTAAAATGCGTTCCTAGTACAGGTACAAGTAGGGCATCTTCAGACGTGGTGCTTGCCTCTGGGGTTTTGACCCCGTGACCTGTCCCATGGCAGTTACACTGCAATTTTTGCAGGATCTTTTTGTCAAGGGGAAATCCCCCTCCATGTTAAAGGTCCATCTGGCAGCTGCATCAGCTTGCCATGTCAAGAGTAGAAATGTTTTAAAGGGGCTGGACGACTTTGTGAAGAACATTTTCCCTTGCTGGAGGCTAAACATGGTGCTTAATGCACTCATGAAGCATCCATTTGAACTCATGCATTCAGCTGAGCTGAAATTTTTTTATCATTTAAAGGCCCTCTATCGGAGACCAGGACAAGTGTCACACTACGTACCAATCCTGCTGCCTTTCTGAAGACAATCTTGGCTTTCCATGTCAGTCGGTCCATGGAATTGGAGGCTTTCCATCAACCTGCTTTCGAGTCTGATAAGGAGAGCTCCATATGCTCTGCCCAGTTCAGGCCCTGGCATATTTATGTTGACAGGAAAAATATTTGGAGGCAGTCTGACCAATCTTTTCTCTGCTATGGGCAAAGTCCCATGGTCCAAGCCCTGTCTAAGCAGCGACTGTCCAAGTGGATAGCAGGTGACCTATGAGCTGGCAAACTTGACCCCTCCAGAAAAACTCACTGCCCATTCCAGCAGGGACCTTGCAACTTTGTAGGCTTTATGCCAAGGTGCATCTCTCAAGGACATGTGCTATGCGGTTATGTGGCCTACTCCCCATACCTTCACTAGGTTCTACAGGCTGAATGTTGTGGATCCTCAAAACCTTAGTTTTAGAACTAGTGTTAAGGGCGGCTTCCCAGTCGACCCTTACAACACAGGCATAGAGGTGAAATTTTCCCTCAGTTTTTCACCCCAGCTACTTTTACTGGGGTACCAAATGGTAACGCACAGGGCAGCCTCTCGGCTTAGCATTGTGGTCATTCTGCAAGCATGCCTTTGCGATGGCTTGTGAATACTCACCCATTCAGTAATGGTTGCATTTCATACTTAATAGGGAGTGTTAAGTTATTATCATAATCCTGGTTTGCTGAAATAGAAATGTAACCATTAACCTGCAAGGTCACCGCATCCATTATTTGCAGCAGGCGTGAAGGAAAAAAGGATGCCAAGATCTGTGACAGCAGTACTTTTGATCCTCCGGGGGTGGGGTGCCGAAAGGAAGTGTGGGGCATCACAGGATCAGAGGTTTTGGGTAACTCAGTGCTCAGCTTTTCATTGCATATGGAGGTGACTGAAGAGATCTTCGATATGAAATAAGCAGGCCTACACTGTACACCTAGTAATATATAAGAACATAAGAACATAAGAACATAAGAAAGTTTACAAACGAGAGGAGGCCATTCGGCCCATCTTGCTCGTTTGGTTGTTAGTAGCTTATTGATCCCAAAATCTCATCAAGCAGCTTCTTGAAGGATCCCAGGGTGTCAGCTTCAACAACATTACTGGGGAGTTGATTCCAGACCCTCACAATTCTCTGTGTAAAAAAGTGTCTCCTATTTTCTGTTCTGAATGCCCCTTTTTCTAAACTCCATTTGTGACCCCTGGTCCTTGTTTCTTTTTTCAGGCTGAAAAAGTCCCTTGGGTCGACATTGTCAATACCTTTTAGAATTTTGAATGCTTGAATTAGGTCGCCACGTAGTCTTCTTTGTTCAAGACTGAACAGATTCAATTCTTTTAGCCTGTCTGCATATGACATGCCTTTTAAGCCCGGAATAATTCTGGTCGCTCTTCTTTGCACTCTTTCTAGAGCAGCAATATCTTTTTTATAGCGAGGTGACCAGAACTGAACACAATATTCAAGATGAGGTCTTACTAGTACATTGTACAGTTTTAACATTACTTCCCTTGATTTAAATTCAACACTTTTCACAATGTATCCGAGCATCTTGTTAGCCTTTTTTATAGCTTCCCCACATTGTCTAGATGAAGACATTTCTGAGTCAACAAAAACTCCTAGGTCTTTTTCATAGATTCCTTCTCCAATTTCAATATCTCCCATATGATATTTATAATGTACATTTTTATTTCCTGCGTGCAGTACCTTACACTTTTCTCTCTTAAATGTCATTTGCCATGTGTCTGCCCAGTTCTGAATCTTGTCTAGATCATTTTGAATGACCTTTGCTGCTGCAACAGTGTTTGCCACTCCTCCTACTTTTGTGTTGTCTGCAAATTTAACAAGTTTGCTTACTATACCAGAATCTAAATCATTAATGTAGATTAGGAATAGCAGAGGACCTAATACTGATCCCTGTGGTACACCGCTGGTTACCATACTCCATTCTGAGGTTTTTCCTCTAATCAGTACTTTCTGTTTTCTACATGTTAACCACTCCCTAATCCATGTACATGTGTTTCCTTGAATCCCTACTGTGTTCAGTTTGAGAATTAATCTTTTGTGCGGGACTTTGTCAAAAGCTTTCTGGAAATCTAAATAAACCATGTCATATGCTTTGCAATTATCCATTATGGATGTTGCATCCTCAAAAAAATCAAGCAAGTTAGTTAGGCACGATCTCCCTTTCCTAAAACCATGTTGACTGTCTCCCAGTACCCTGTTACCATATAGGTAATTTTCCATTTTGGATCTTATTATAGTTTCCATAAGTTTGCATATAATAGAAGTCAGGCTTACTGGTCTGTAGTTACCTGGTTCAGTTTTGTTTCCCTTTTTGTATATAAAGTCCTATATTTTTATAACTAAACTATGAACACAGATCTACAGTCAACGCTCTGCAGCGCTGAAGAGCTCCCAGCAGGTTCCTCATGCTGTGTGTCTTGTTTTGCAGTGTATGTTGTAGAAGAGAGTAGACGGGATGACTCTGGGGATAGCACCTGCCTCACTGCCTGCTGGACTGCGCTGTGCTGCTGCTGTCTCTGGGACATGCTCACCTAGATGAGCCGGGATGTCGGCACACCACGTGGGCCTCCTCCCTGGAGGAGCCTCCTCTGCTCGCACTCAACTCAATGTATTGCGGACAATGCTCCCTCCAGCCCTCCATGGCACGTGAATGTTCCACATGTGGTGGCCGTGGTTCTATTCTACCTTGATTTTTATAGATACACTTGTCTATCTTTCTTTAAATTAAATCTTTAGGTTTCTAATCACTAACACCACAACAAAGCATTTGTGGGGGGGGGGGGGGGGTTTTGTGGGGGGGGGGGGGGGGGGGTTGTTTATTTTTGTTAAATGCTATATAATTATCAAATTATTATTATTATTATTATTATTATTATTATTAGTCAAATGTGTGTGCAATTTATTTTCGCCAGTCTTTTTAAAGGAATAAATATTTTAAACTAAACTAGCCTTTTTAATATTTACATTCCTAGAATTGAAGCCTGCAAAAAAATGTAATGAAATAACTTTTAATTATGTGCCTATGCCACAACTCAGAATTGCATAATGAATAAATGATTGAAAAATTCTTCCCTTTTTTAATGTTTTTTTCACAACTATCGGCAGTGTTATGAATGAGCTGTAAGCAAGACACATTTTGGGATACCAGAGAAAAGTCCATTACAATAATCAATTCTAGATATAACACAGGCATGTATTAGCCTCTCGGCATCAGAAGTCCATTTTCTCAAAGCCCTACCTCCCATGTTGCTTTTGTTGACCCTAGGAATAACCAGCAGCCCCACATCCTTTGATCTCAGAGTGGAATATACGGGGTCAGTAACTCCAGCAAATAACTAGGTGCAATCTATTCAGCGCCTTTTAAGTTAACAGCAAAATCTTAATCTATTCCATACTGCACAGGGAGCCAGTGTAAAATGGGCAAATGTTCACTTTTCCTGGTTTTAGTCAGAATGCTAGCAGCAGTATTGTGAACAAACTGCAAGCGGGATACCGTATGTTTTGGGATACAAGAAAAAAGTGCATTACAATAATCAATTCTAGATAAGCGGCATGCATTAATCTCAGCATGAGCTATTGAAATAATTGGTCTAGGTTTAGCTATATTTCTCAAATGGTAAAAATATACTTTAGTAATTTCCCTAATATGAGTCTCAAATGAGAGATCAGAATCAAAGATGACCCCCAAACTCTTAATTTCAAGTTTGTTTTGATGTGAGGCTGCAAGGGTGAAGCTCATGTAATCCCAATTTTCCTTTTTAGTTGGTTCTGTGAGCCCACTAGCATACCTCTGTTTTATCTGAATTCAACTTTAAAAGTTCTGAGACATCCAACAATTGCTGTTTGCAAGGCAATCAGCTAATAACACCAAGCACAAGTATGTCCTGGCTTTAAAGACAAGCATGATGGGAGTATCATCAGCATAACAATGGAAGTTCACTCTGCGGATGTCTGGATAATGTCACCTAAAGGTAAAACACATATAACGAAAGTAACAAAAGACCTAAAATGGAGCCCAATGGAACACTGCAGACAACTTCATACAATGCTAACCCCAGCTCCAAATAGAGACAAACTGAAACCTATCAGAAAGTCCTGAACCAAGATAGAACACCTCCTGACAATCCCACTGAACTTTCAAGACCATTCAATAAAATGGAGTGGTCCACAGTATCAAAAGCTGCACTTCGATCTAGGACAATTAAAATTGATGGAAAGTCAGAGTCCGAGAGCTTATCAACAGATCATTCACTACTCTAACAAGGGCTGTCTCTATGCTATATGCAGCATGAAATCCTTACTGACAATTTCTTTGAACGGCATTGCCTCAGCTTACGATATTCAAGCTAGGAAGTTAACAGTTACTGTGGACTGCAAGTCTCCAGTGGAGGTGGTGTTTCAATCAGTCAAATACAGGATTCACTCTGATCCACCCTAATGGAAATATATTCCTTAGCTCAAATTGAGGTCCTCTTCACAATGGTCAGGTTTGTTGCACAGGCTATATTGCACAGCAGGTCTTTTCAGACAGTGTTTTTGTTTTGAAACATATCCAACAAGTTTACTAACCTGGGCTTGACTTGTTTGTACAGTATAGGAGTTCAGGAAATGATGACATGTTGATGCTGAATTATTATTATTATTAATCAACAGTGCACAAACACACTTGTACAATACATGAACTGTAGTATGCAGTTGCTGAAAGCCTTAGTGCTGTGTGTTTGAGAGTTCTTTCTAGATCTGTGTCTAAAATCCACTACAGACGTAAAGAAAGGAATGCTTTGGCTCCATTGGCAGGGCTGAGTACACTATGTAACACAATTTTTGTTCCAGGGTAGTAAGTGTTATTTCCTAATTGCTTATGCCTCAAAAGTATAGCAAATGGCTATTATTCCCCACAAACTTTGCTTTTGTGACCAGGACAGTGATATTTTGAAATGTACCTATTTCCAATGAGAAAACGGTCTTTTCATTCACTAAAGTCAGAAAAAAACAACATATGAATCCAAATTAACATGTATTTATACTAAAGTAATATAAAAATGACTACAAAAGATTTAGAAAATCACTTTCACAAATCAGCCCCCAAATGTAGTCTCCCATCATGTTCTCGGTATACTGTCCTTGGTATCGGCGTTCAAAGTCCAGTATATCCTGGTGGAAGAGCTCGCCTTGCTCCTCCGAGTACGCTCCCATGTTCTTGAATGCATCAAGGATATGGACTTTGAGGGACATCCTACAGCCCATTGTGCCGTAGTTCTTCACCAGAGTCTCAGCCAGCTCCATATAGTTTTTCGGCCTTGTGATTGCCCAGGAAGCCCCGAACCACTGCGACAAGCTGTTCTAAGCCGCTTTCTCCTTACTAGTGAGCTTCTTGGGGAATTCATTGCACTCCAGGATCTTCTTTATCTGTGGTCCGACGAAGACAATGGCTTTGACTTTTGCCTCAGACAGCTTAGGGAAGAAGTCTTGAAGGTATTGAAGGCTGCCGACTCCTTATCTAGAGCTCTGACAAATTGTTTCATAAGGCCCAATTTGTGCAATGGTGGCATCAGCACCTTCCGGGGGTCCACCAGTGGTTCCCACTTGACGTTGTTCCTCCCCACAGAGATCTCGGTCCACTGTGCCCAGTCCTGCCTGTGGTAGTGTGCCTTGGTGTCCCTGCTGTCCCAAAGGCAAAGATAGCAGGGAAACTTGGTAAAACCGCCTTGGAGACCCATCAGGAATGCCACCATTGCAGCCTCTTGATGCCATCTCAGAAAAATTCAGATATGTATCCACTTAGGCAGCTGGAACTAAACTGAACTGGTGGGCTTAAGGCCCGTGTATTTATACTACTATTTAAATTACTGGAAAGTTCTAGAAATTTCTAGAAGTTACTCCAAGTTTACTCAGCACTGAATCTATCTGGAATGTTCTGGAAAATAGGTACATTTCAAAATATCACTGTCCTGGTCACAAAAGCAAATTTTGTGGGAAATAATAGCCATTTTCTATACTTTTGAGGCATAAGCAATCAGGATATAACACTTACTACCCAGGAACCAAAAAAAAAATATATATATATATTTGTTACACGGTGGTATCGAAGGTTACGGCACACAGAAACTCACACTAATAAGAATTGACAAGTGTTGTATCCTGAATGCCTTCCATCCAGAGTATGTAAAAAGGAAGTGGGTGTCAGTGATGTAAGCACCATGAGACGCATTCTGAGCAGTTCTGGTTAAAATAAATAAATAAGTCTGGACATTTTAAGTGCTGCAAGACTTTATTCTCTTGTACGTGATTCTCAGCCGCTATCTTTAAGGATTATAGGTACTCCTAAACCGAACTACAATCGCCTGAAGTTAAGCCTCTCATCATGTGACAGAGTTCACAGCTTAGGTTTCAGTTTGAGATTATTGCTCCTTTATTGTACCAGCTAGACTGAAAGTGGTGGATGTCGTTGGAAAGCAAACACCGTGTTCACATGTACAGTTAGGCCGGCCCAGGGCCGCCTCATCTCATGGGTAAACGCTCAAAAAATGAAAAGACGGCCCTGGGCCAGGTGAAATTTAAATCAGCTTTTTGATGCGGCCTAAAGTAAGCTACCTCAGGGCCAGCCTATCAAAGCGTGAACCCAACACAGGCCCAGGGCCGGCCTTATCGCGTCAATGCGGTGATGTAGCTAAACATAACTGTAGTAGATCAAACAATGTCGGTTTTAAGAGGATGCAGAAATTAACCCTTAGAGGTCCATTTATTCAGTGCTTGTCCGGTCCAATTTATTTTCACATGCGCTGTTTTAAATTTTTTTTTTTCCAGAACCAGTTTAAAACAGGTTTAAAAGGCACTGAATCGCAAAAGGACACTCTATATCTCCAGCCTAGCCCCACCTCTTGTTCACTGTATTTTTCACATACCTCTTACGGACATGCATACTGATAAATCCTCTCCTGATCACTCGTTTTATCACTAAACTCCTCAATAATGTGAGCCAAGTCTTTATTTTATTACTATAACATCTCAGAAAGCTTTGCTTTATGGCTGTAATATTCTTTGAGCGCTGGAATCAGAAGCAGCTATCTCCTTTATGTCCATATTATCTCTGGTGAAAACCTGCAAGTTTGTCTGAGAACTCTCGAAAATACTGAGCAGCAGACCAGAGATAAACCCACCACGGATCTTGGATTTTATGGAACGTACGGCAATCTCCAGCCCATTAAATAGCAATGGGGAATGCACCGACACTTTTAACAATGATGATGCTGGGTCAGTCATGAATGGTAAGTATTTCTTCATCGTACAGCTTTCATTAAAACGATAACACTTACACACACACACAAACTTCAGATTGTGGCTAATATTGTAAATCTCAATATTGATAAATAATGCACATGACGTTGCATATTCAGGTCATCATTAATATAATAATCTGTATTGTGACTAATCTAATATGCACGTCCTTGTTTGCTGCATTTACGTATGATCCAACATGACCGCTTCTTTCTACAGTAACCGACTGCACTGTCAACACACGCCTTCATCGTATCTTATGCAATAAGTACAGTATCAACAGTGATGCAAAAAATAAGATTGCCATATTTACATCTGGGAATTTCCTAGCTCAATCTCTTATGTTGACTTCTGGGAATGCAGCGTTTTCGTCACTGTCTACATTTCAGACAAGCACTTCGCCACAATTTAGGCTTTTCAGCCACATATGTGAACGCACGTAGGCCCCTTAAAACCTCAACTATGAACAAAAATTTTGAGGTGGCCCAAGGCTGACTCGGTAAGTGTGAACGGGGTGTTAGCCAGCTTCCCCCCATGTTAATTTCATATTGAGGTTCAATGGTGCAGTTTTTCTTTTTTTTTTTTTTAGCCATCTGTAACAAATATATTCCTTCAACGACTGCTGACAAAGTGTAGAGCTGGCGTTGGCTCTATAATCCACCAGGTAAGTGTCCCGTGTTTCTTACAAGGTTTCTCCACACAAGTATCGTCGGTTCTGGAACGCTTAGGTTTGTTCTGATTTCTAATACTCTCCAACTCAATCCCTTGTCTCCGTATTTCTCTCAATAGAAACACCACTACAATTAATTGTGTTCCGTTGCTCAATATGCCACTTATTTATTTGAACATAGAAAACACCACCCTATAGTTCAAACTTGCTGTTTCATTACCAAGAGTTTTCACAGCCAGACTCTCCACCATCTAACTCCTCACTCTTGCACACCTTCTCTAGTACGTGTACTGTCTGCCTTTTCAACCTGACTCAATACCCGTGGACAGATCACCTGACTCTGCCGCTCAGGATTATGGGGATTGGAGTTTCGTACTCTTCCCGTCTTACAATGTATGCTGTTGTTCTCCAGAAACAAATGTCTTTCTAGTTTTGAGGACAGGGGCCAGATATCAAAATCCCCCCACTCTGGATACCTTCTCTGTGTGCTCAAAGTTGACCGTTTGTGTGTGTATATATATATATATATACACACATACACACAGTACCAGTCAAAAGTTTGAGTACACTTGCCGGAAACTAGGTTTTTTTTCATAATTGACAATGTTTTACGTCATATATGTTTCTGTAAATAGTTGAAATGAAAACACATGTTACAATATACAAAACAAAACATAAGGAGTTTCAAAGCAACGTGATTGAAAATTGTCTCTAAATCTTGGATTCCTCAAAATAGCCACCCTTTGCCTAATAACAGCCTCACAAACACGAGGCATTCAGTTAACAAGTTTCAGCAGGAAATCACCCGACATGTCTTCCCAGCTCTTCTACAGCAATAGGGCACTTGTGGGTAGCTTTGCTTTGACTCTTCTGTCCAGTTCGTCCCATACAAGTTCTATGGGATTGAGGTCTGGAGACTGGGCAGGCCAGGTCTAGATTGAGTTGTCTCTCACTTTCCTTCTTCGCCAGATAGTTCTTGCATAACTTTGAGGTGTTTCAGGTCATTATCTTGCTGAAGAATGAAGGACTTCCCAACTAGCCGTAATTCTGATGGAATGGCATGCCTCTGAAGTATGCTATGATAACCATGCTGGTTGAGCATGCCATGGACTTGGTAAAGATCACCAACTCTGTCACCAGCAAAGCAACCCCAGACCATGAGACTGCCTCCTCCATGCTTGACAGTGGGAACCACACATGCGCTCACCCTCTCTGCGTCTTACAAATATTCGGCGGTTGGACCCAAATATTTCAAATTTTGAATCATCGGTTCATAAGACCGACTTCCACTCCTCAAACGTCCAGTTTCTGTGTTTTCTGGCCCAGGCAAGTCTCTTCCTCTTATTCTGCACTCTTAACAATGGTTTCTTTGCAGCAATTCCTCCAGTTAGGCCAGCTTCACGCAATCTCCTCTGAACAGTTGATGTTGAAACATTTGTACTTCTAGTAGCATTTAGCTGAGCTTGTATCAGGGGCAGTTAATCGCCGGTTTCGCAGACTTGTGACTCGAATTAACTTGTTCTCTGATTCTGAGGTCACACTTGGCCTGCCTGACCTTGTTTGGTCCTCCTGAGTGCCAGTTTCTTCAAATCGTTTGATGGTCTAGGCCACAGCAGTAACAGACTTGCGATTTGTCTTAAAGATTGACCTTCAATTTCTTTGCTTAACTGAGCATATTTTGCCATTTTCTGCTCCCTTACATTCAGGAATGACAAGCGTGTGCCTATGCTACCTATATTTTTAGTAGTCATGACCCTCACCCGTTAACAATAATTGATGACAAAAGGTTAATTAGGTAACATGCTACTTAACTCAGAGAACATCTAACAAATACACTTTTATACTTAGGCCAGTGTTCTAACACCGTGTTATACACATTTCAGACTTTTAACTGACTTGGGCTTCAGACTGAAATCCCTTGTTTGTGTAACCATTTCATTGACTTTGACAAGATTTATATTTTCATTTAAAAATTAAATTTTAGAATGCAATTCACTTATGATTATCAGCTTATATAAGTACACGTATCATATAATGAAATATTAAATGTTTATAGACAAGTTTATACAGTTATAAGCATAGATAATCATGAAAAACCTGGTTTCAAGCAGGTGTACTCAAACTTTTGACTGGTACTGTACATATATATATATATATATATATATATATATATATATATATATATATATATATATATATATATATATATATATATAGTACCAGTCAAAAGTTTGAGTACACCTGGGATTCAAGGAAACACATGTACATGGATTAGGGAGAGGTTAACATGTAGAAAACAGAAAGTACTGATTAGAGGAGAAACCAGAGAATGGAGTGTGGTAACCAGTGGAGTACCACAGGGATCAGTATTAGGTCCTCTGCTATTCCTAATCTACATTATGATTTAGATTCTGATGTAGTAAGCAAACTTGTTAAATTTGCAGACGACACAAAAATAGGAGGAGTGGCAAACACTGTTGCAGCAGCAAAAGGTCATTCAAAATGATCTAGACAAGATTCAGAACTGGGCAGACTCATGGCAAATTACATTTAATTGAGAAAAGTGTAAGGTATTGCACACAGGAAATAAAAAATTGTATTATAAATAAATATCATATGGGAGATACTGAAATTGGAGAAGGAATCTATGAAAAAGACCTAGGAGTTTTTGTTGACTCAGAAATGTCTTCATCTAGGCAATGTGGGGAAGCTATAAAAAAGGCTAACAAGATGCTCGGATACATTGTGAAAAGTGTTGAATTTAAATCAAGGGAAGTAATGTTAAAACTGTACAATGCATTAGTAAGACCGCATCTCGAATATTGTGTTTAGTTCTGGTCACCTCGCTATAAAAAAGATATTGCTGCTCTAGAAAGAGTGCAAAGAAGAGCGAACAGAATTATTTCGGGTTTAAAAGGCATGTCATATGCAGACAGGCTAAAAGAATTGAATATTCAGTCTTGAACAAAGAAGACTACGTGGCAAGCATTCAAAATTCTAAAAGGTACTGGCAATGTCAACTCAAGGGACTTTTTCAACCTGAAAAAAGAAACAAGGACCAGGGGTAACAAATGGAGATTAGACAAAGGGGCATTCAGAACAGAAACTAGGAGGCACTTTTTTACACAGAGAATCGTGAGGGTCTGGAATCAACTCCCCAGTAATGTTGTTGAAGCTGACACCCTGGGATACTTCAAGAAGCTGCTTGATGCAATTCTGGGATCAATAAGCTACTAACAACCAAACGAGCAAGATGGGCCGAATGGCCTCCTCTCATTTTTAAACTTTCTTATGTTCTTATAATATGAAAGGACATTTTGTGGCCTTTCGTTTGATATGTTACATGCATGCAGTACAAACTATCCAGTAGTAAATGAAAAACAGTGAAAAACAGGCAGAAATAGGGCTGTGTGTAAAGAAAAAAAATCACTGGTTTAAAAGCAAAGCACGTTTTTCTTCTGCTGCAGCAAAAACTTCACGTCAGGCAATGGAAAAAGCAATGGAGAGTGCTCTGTCTCACAGCGATGATCAGCTGTTAGGTATCCTGAAAACAGCTTATTTTAAAGCAACACCAGTGTGAACTGAGGAATGTTATAAAGATGAATTATTATATTATAATATTAATATTGACATACTCAATCTACAGTGTTGCTGCATCGGTGTATTAATTGTGAACAAGTCTCCAAAGCTTTATTTAATAACTAAAACTGAGATGAAACAAAAGTTGCATTTTTATAACATTTTAAAATCTTTAAAGGTATGAAATCTGATTTTAAACACTGTATGTGAGTAAAAGTAAACCAACTGAATAATACAACACAATATCATAATTTACTGTAAGTTTTACATTAGAACTGAGAACATCATTACTTTATTGAAGATGTAAAACACGAGAGTGTGGATACTGGATTGATGTTCTGCAAAACAATGTATTTACCAAGGCTAATTGTTATTTCTATAACTTTTGGAATATAAATATTTTTAAAGGATTACTGAAAAAAAACTTTCAGCCCTATTATTAACAGAAAAGGATCCATAAATATTAATGAAAAACTAATTTTCATTTGTCATTTTCATCTTTAGATGCAATTAAGATTTTCTAAAATTTATTATGTCTTTTTTGTTTACTTTAGAAGGGTAGCACTAGACTGTTATTGAATATTTTATCATCGCATTTATCTTTTTTTAAATAAAATTTACAAAGGTTTTCAATAGTAATTGCAATATTGTTAAGCATAGTTATATTGCATAAAACAATTCTAAGCATCACCTTCATATTTAATGTATTACTGTTACTTATGGAAGCATTGTTTTTAAAGGACACATTTCTAACTTTCATTTTGCTTAAGAGATTTTGTAGAAAGTGTTTGACTGGAACGTTAATCTTTTCAGAAAGATTCTGAACCTGCTTTGTCCAGGATACCAACCACCCTCAGGCATTATGGGTACTTTAAAACAAATGTCTACATCACATGCTTCCATTACTTTTCAACTGTGAACCTGTACCAAAAATCAGAAGCGGTTTCTTAGCAATGACATGCCACTTTGTTGACCTGGCATGGAATTTAACTGTAAAATGCATTGGCTGCATTCCTGCTGATGAGTCCCATACTAGGGAACATTGCCTCCTATGTGCATAATGTGCTGGACTCCTTTAACTTAAAGCAAGTGGTATGTACTGTCACTGACAGTGGAGCCAATGTTGTAGGTGTCTGCAGTCTCTTGAAGTTGAACAGGCGCTCTTGTTTGGCACACAGCTTACACCTCTAACAAATTATTTTTGCTAGGGAAGGAAAGCAAGTTTAAGTAAAATAAATATATTCAGTGATTAGAAGATGTCAACCTATCTACCCTTTTTAAGAAGTCACTGAGTGCTTGGCATGCTTATGCTAATGTGTATCTGATCTGAACCACAGAAAATTCCAAGGGACTGTGATACAAGATGGAACTCAAGCTTGCCAATGATTGAAAAAGTGATCCAGCGAGCAGAACAATTAAAGATTGCTATGAAACTGAAGAGACCAGATCTGAACATAAAGTGCTCCTAAAAGAAGTGTGTGAGATGCTCAAGTCATTCCACGAAGCCACCACAACTATCTGGGGAGCAAAGTATCCAACTGCATCTCTCATTGTCCCTACAGTGGTTGGAATTCACAGAGCTCTTGGAAAGCTTGAACTAAATCTGAATCTGCCTTGAAGGTGAAAGACTTTTGAGTCAAATATCAGGTTATCAAGCTTAGAGAATTCCCTTGATTGACAGATATTAACCTTCCCCGATCCATGTTTTAAAACCTTTAAAGTCTCTTCAGCAAAAAGAAACTATGACTAAAGGCTTGTCTGTTCTTAAGAAACCTACTGAACGTGATCCAGCTCCTCCCAAGAAAGCACATACATCTGAAAGCATCTATGAGCTTTCTGACAGCAGAAGATGATGATAACATGGAAGGATCTGCTTTGCACAATGAGCTGAAGGTGTATGCAGCAGAGAAGAGGGAACCTTTGGCTTACTGGAAAATTGCAAAGATTCATTGCCTTTGTTGACACAGCTGTCACACTGTTTCTTTTGTTTGTTTACAGTTTTAACATTACTTCCCTTGATTTAAATTCGACACTTTTCACAATGTATCCGAGCATCTTGTTAGCCTTTTTTATAGCTTCCCCACATTGTCTAGATGAAGACATTTCATCTAGACAATGTGACAATTCATCTAGGTCCTCTGCTATTCCTAATCTACATTAATGATTTAGATTCTGGTATAGTAAGCAAACTTGTTAAATTTGCAGACGACACAAAAATAGGAGGAGTGGCAAACACTGTTGCAGCACCAAAGGTCATTCAAAATGATCTAGACAAGATTCAAAACTGGGCAGACACATGGCAAATGACATTTAATACAGAAAAGTGTACTGGAGGTACTGCAGGCAGGAAATAAAAATGTACATTATAAATATCATATGGGAGATAGTGCTACCAGTCAGATGAACATGTCTTACAGAGATAGGAGCTTGATTAACAAGCTACAGCAGATCTATGTTCAAGGATGATCTACAGAGTGCTACTGCCAGGAGCTGTCAAGGTTACTGATCATTCAATAATTACAGACCCCAATTCTTCAGCTCTGTTAATACCGACTCCCCTGATCAGATGTGCAATCAAAAAAAAAAGGAATTAAGTTATCCAAACTGTGTTTCGGGTGTGTTGAATTGTCAGGTTGATGCAAATTTAGTGTAAGTATACGGCTCCAGGCCTACAAGATAATATAAATTGGCAATCAGAGTCTTAGAACGCCAGCTGTTCTAAGTGCCAGCCAGTATTAGGGCCACAGGACCAAGGACAGTCTGAGTTGTGGCACAGCGAGGACAGGTGGAGCGTGGACCATTTTCTAATCTCTCCCAAAGGCCTCATTCCCATTCTGACACCTAACATCTGGATCCCCTGGACAAAGCAGGCTTACTCGTTCTCCACTCCCAGAATGAACACTGGTAAGTACCTGCTGCACATACCCGTATTAACTGCTTCACCCCCTACAATGTCTACTACAAACTTGAAAACTACCTTTTTCAATTGTCACTTTATGCTAACAAATCTCTGCTTCTCAGCGAACTTATAACTGAAACCAATCTTGATCTTCTCTGTCTAGCTGAAACCAGTAATGTAAACGACGTGCACTTGTTGCATCTAGCCACCCCAAAGGGCTATTCCCTCTTTGACAAACCTTGCCTCACTGGTCGAGGCAGGGACACTAATGTTACTGCAAATTCTGTGCTCACCTCCTCAGTTCTTTCTTTGCCTGCCTTTTCTTCATTTGAGCATCACACCTTCAAGCTCCCCTCTCCCATGTCCCTCACCCTTGCTGTTATCTACCATCCACCTAAGAATAACTCTGCTTTTATTGCCGAGTTCAGAATTCCTCTCCCTCGTCTGCACTTCCACTGATAAAATTCTTCAGCAATCCGATTCCTCCCAAATGTTACAGCATTAATACTTGGTTGGAGATGTGGTACGAGACTGGAAATCTGTCTTGATTATGGATAAGGATGAATAAGGATTTTCACTATTAAGAGAATAACTGGCGTTGCGAAACCCAAATCCCTGAATGCGAGTTTACCTTTTCCATTTCAAGCAAACATGATAGTAGCAAACCGCTGATCGATCCTGTATTAACTAACACATAGAAAGGCGGCATCTCATCTTTGCCCTCATTTCTAGAACATGGGGCGCAAAGGAGCCGTGCTTCCCCAGTAGCCGATTCATGTTCATTCAGTCCAGCTGCCACCTCAGCCCTCAGTTCCAGCTCTTCTTCTGCCTCTACTTTCGGTACCAAGTTCAGTCAGTTGGTCCCATTTGATTCCACAACCCCCATCCAGAATCCTCAGCTTCTCCAGATGCTATTTAACTAAAACCTACTCTCCGTAACCCCCTTCAATCTGCTCAGCATTATATGTCTGCAGCCCTCCACCTTGTTCAAGCTCCTATTCTACAGCCTGCTCAGCGTCTTCAATCTTCTGCGCCCAGATTCGAATAATCATAGCCCTTCAATCAAAACCTGGCTCTCATGGTCCGTGCTAGGGATTCTCTCCAACTCCCTCCAGTCTGTCTGACCCTCTGTGGGATTCTTAAGAGCTTTCCCCCTGCCTCACCTTCCCGTCTGTCTATATCAAAATATGTTCTCTGTTTGCTAATTTCTACTCTTCTGAAAAGCCACTTCTCCCCCTACAATGATTTACCCATGGAGATCAGCTGCCTCTCGGCCACCTGCGTACCTCAGGACGGATCAATTCAGCACGGTTGGTCCACTCACACGTCAAGTATCAAGTTCCCTATCTCCCTTTTCAAGGTATCTCCACAGCAGGAACCCCCCCCCCCCCCCCCTCCCCTCCTCAGACCATCTGTTCATTGATTCCTCTCACTCCTATCATCACTTGCCTCGTCTCGAGCAGACCTCCCTCCATTCCTCCACCCTTACCCCCCAAGCAGGCCTCCTTCCTGTCCACCCTCACCTCGTGAGTAGGCCTCCCTCCTCAACTCCACCCTCTCCTCCAGAGCAGGCCTCCCTCCTCGCCTCCTTGCATGGCTCCCTCCTCTCCACCCTCTCCTCCGAGCAGACCTCCCTCCTCTCCACCCTCGCCTCCTCGCAGGCCTTCCTCCTCTCCACCCTCTCCTCCAGAGCAGGCCTCCCTCCCCCCCTCGACTCTCCCCCCCCCCCCCCCCAGCCTGATCACGAATGTGGGGGAACTGGTCCTCCTCTGCAGTGGATTCCTACATTCATTCATCCTTCCCTGATATAGCTGCTGCTCCTTCTAAAAATACTAGAATCATCGCTACTCTTCGGAAAGGCTGCTTCTCCCCCTACGAGGATCTACTCATGGAGACAATTTGCCTCACAGCCTTCTTTGGCTTTCTCAGAAGCTCCGAATTCACAGTTCCCTCAGCTTCTTGCTTCCCCTTGGTGGGTATTCGTTTGTGTCCTCTCTTCTAGGCCCAACTCCTATTTTCTTATTCAGCTGCGCACTTCAAAGACAGACCAACTCCGGTGTGGTCAATTCATTCAGCTTTCAAGGACCAAGTCTGCTTTCTGCCTTTTTCAGCAATGTCAAGGTATCTCTCATGCAGGAAACCCTGCTCCCCCCTCCCGGACCCTCTATTCATCAATTCTTCCAGATCCATCGTCACTTGTCATTGGTTCTCAACCCTCCTCTCCACCCTCCTCTCCAGGACAGGCCTGATGACAGCTATTTACCCCATTCCTTCCGTATCAGTGCAGCCACCTCCGTTGCAAGGGCTAGCATCAATCAGAGCCTGGTCAAGACCATGGGGCATGGTCCTGTTCTGCAGTGGATTCTTATGTTCATTCACCTCCCTCTGACATAGTTGCAGCCCATTCCAAAATTGCTAGTATGCCTGAAGTGGGGGCTGCCTGTCTGCTGGAGCCACTAGAGGTTTTCCCCTAATTAGCTTCAAGGGGTTTTTTCCTCTCCACTGAGCAGCAGGTATACACATAGTCATATCCTACTAAATTTACTAACCATTCTCCCGTTTGTCCCGTTTGTCCTTCTAGTCTTTTGTTTATGTTATGCGCTGGCATGTGCTCTTTTGTTTGTCTCATGGTGTGGGTGATTTGGTGGAGTGCCGGGGGTCCATCCTTTGGGGGGCAAGTGATCTCACTTCCCCGACCTCAGGGCATGGCTTCAGCTAACCTTTGACCTTCCGGGGGGTTCTCACCGTGTGAGTCAGAGCGGACCCCCGGCCACACTCTGTTTCACAGCTCCTGCGCTTATCTTGCCTCACTCAAGGCATCTATACTCTGTCTCAGTTCGGGACGTGGCTACTCATGCTCAAGTCCCATAGTAACCTCTATGCCTTGTTCTTATCTCAGGTTCCAGACAGCGTGAAGTCTCGGCCAATTGGGGGTCTAACGAGCGCCCATTTACAGAAGTCTCAGATGCTGAGTACCTCTCCCTCTCTATCTGCTTTCGTGTCCCAGTCTTCCGGGACCATCTTCCTCTGAGGGGCGGCTCCACGAGTCATAACCCTCATATATGTTTCCGGTTGCTAGGCCTTCGGCCCTGAGCTCGTGTCTGCATCGCAGCTCTCAGTCAGTGACCACTTTCTGTATCCTGTCTTCGGTTGCTGGGTCCTTCGCCCCTGGGCTCGTGTCGGCAACGCCGCCCTCAGTCAGTGACCACCTTCTGTCCTAGCTTCCATGTCCAGCTTTGCTGGTCTGCTACTAGAGTGGGCCTCGCCTGCTCTTCTATCCTAGGCCCGGTCCTTTCTAGCCAGCACTCTGTCCTACTAACCGCTCCCTTCTGCTTCTGCCCTATCTCTATCCCTATCTCTACCCCCAGCTCACGCCTTGTGAAAATTCAATAAAAGCTTGTTGGTATAACCCCCTCTTCCAGGGGTGATGGCACCCTGAACTCTGCATCTCAGCATATCATGAGTCCTGGACACCTACAGGCATGCCTGCATCCGTCCCTCTGTACTAAAGGTACTGATCATAGGCTGCTGGTAAACAGAGATTTCGTGTCAGAATCAGCCGGCTGAATCTATGTTTCACAAGCCATTTTGCTATTTAAAATCCTATTGCAGCATGTAAACATGATGTTGGCATTGTCTCAGTGGACAGATGTAGAGCATGTGACTGCTACCTGGGTAAATAAATATATTTAACTGAAACTGTCAGGAACTACAATAAGAAATTACCATTTTAATAAGTATTGCATGAAACTAAAGTATAGGAGCAATATGGGTCGATGGAAATAAACACCTTTTCAAGACTGCAATTAATTTATATTCCCTACAGTCCCAATATTTTTCAAAACATATAGGCTACATAAACACATAATTTTAAACAACAGATGAACTGTTACATCACCTTGCTTAATATCATACCCCATTTATCACAATTTTTCAAAAAACACTTCCTCACAAACCCACTTATTGTGAAATTACCTCTCTTACCCCCTTTCACACTGTGAACACGAGTACGGTACACTTTCCAAGTGTGCTTGGCGCTTTTCAGTGGAAACTTCCTCGGATAGTTTCTCTTTCAGACTGGATGTGTGCTGAGTTCACTTCCATCTTTTCAAGTGTATCGTGATCACTTCCCTTTCACATTACACATCTGCAATTGTACTGAGAATACAAAAAAACAGTTAATAGCTAATAAATAGCAAATAAAACAAAACTCGGTATAGTTTGATACATGATACGTAAAAACATGTGAATTTAACATTTGGCAGCCTTAATTTAATATTAATATAATTTAATATAATAACAAAACGTTTTGCACTTACTGTTCATAAGCCACTTACCTCATGCATTTTTTAAAACTTATTCTATTCTGTGGTAGAAAGGTCCCTATGCAGCTAATCTATGTGATGCAGTAGCAATATTACAATCTTGGCAAAACCGAACACAACGCAATTGTTTTCTTTATAACACTGGGACAAATACGCATCTTAATTCAAATGTATTCACGTCACAGAATTTACATATTAAAGTAAAACTACCATTTAAATGAAACCACTGCATGAGGGACGAGTGAATTAAATAAAACCCAGTATTATTATTATAGCCTACTTCGTGTTCACACTATCTTCTTATGGGATCTGCTGTTTGCACAAAAAACCCGGAGTTCGTAGTCTCTCAGCTACTGGCACTACTACGAAAACAAATCTCAAGTTATCATTTGTTTATTATATAGGCCCACCTAATATAACACATAGGACATAGTTAAATACTCTTAATTCTCGGCTGTTTTAAATGTGTCGGTTCTTTTTTTTTTTTTTTTTTAATCTTTAAAAAAAAGTAACTTTTAAAGTTTACCATCCGATATCACAGTTAGCTAAAGTACACGTACAATATTTCTACAGCTGCAGAAGAGGCAACGGGATGTCTTTCTTCGTTTCCATGAAGTGACATCTCAATGTCAAGGTATGCTACAAAGACAGCAATTACACTATACGAGATTCTTCTGGTTTTAGTTTCAGCTGAGTTACTGAACTAATTAACTCTTTGGTACACTTGACGTTCGCAACTGAATTGAAAACATTTTTCTTTCACACTGAAGCAAAAATAAGCGAACCGTCCCCAGAACAGATGCAACCGTACCGAGACCACCTCTTTCACGTGGTCTCGGTACGGTTCGTTTTAATCGTTCCCGGGACGTTTGAAGCTTTCACACTTAAGGACAAATGTTCCAAACTCAAACAAACCGTACCGGGAATGGGAGCGTCGCCACACTTGGGCCCAGTTATCGAGCGATTGACAATTAAAAACATTTCTGCCAAACCTTATCAGACTGTAATCCTCTGCGGCGAGTTAGCTCATCCTCGTAGTTAAAAAAAAGATATCTTTCCCACCGACCTCAGTACCGTTGTCAAGGTTATGAAAAAAAGATTGGTGATTGGACGGCTCTTCGATGTATAGTATCGAAATTAAGCGCGTCTGCAGCAAACTTACAGTAACTTTTCTTTCATTGCAAGGCACGCAAGCAACCAGCGTGTGCAGGTGCTGTTTAGTTATTTATACTGTATAAATGGGTAATTGTATGTACGAAATAATGTGATATATTATAACAATTGTAAGTCGCCCTGGATAAGGGAGTCTGCTAAGAAATATAATAATACAGAACGTTTGGCCAACTTTGCAGTAAACCGGAGCTATATTTGTGTCTTAGGCATTAGCTGTGTCCCGACAAATTTTGTAAAAAGAAAATGTGCCAGTAATGTAAGTGCATTTAATTTTATCAATTCAATTTGAATTCAGTTGCCTGATGCAGCTGACATGTATGTGATACGCAAGTCATGCCTTTATTTCTGTTTTGTTTTTGTTCCCATATAACTGACACTTTCTAAAGCTCAAAGGGAAGTATTGACATCCACTTTTAGTCACTGTATGAGAGCGTTTTAAAATTTAAGCTCACTTTGGGAAGTCAAATACACGTTTGAGAGCCTTTGTCAGAAACTATGATTATCTTTATGTGGGGTAGTAGCTCGCTAACGTTACGGAATTTGTGCTGCTATGCCTGTTGGTGGTAAATCGGTTGTCCGACTGTCAAAATGTTTTGGTAGAGTGCTTTCTTGGAGAATATGGTGCTATTTCTGGCAATATAGAGCAGTGGTCATCAAAGTGGTGGTGCACGCGGGCAAATTCGTGTCTGCGAAGTCAGGCCATCGTGCCCGCGGCAGCTGTTCTTAAGTTATGGGTTGTGAACACATTTCTGGCGAGTCGTAGTGTGGGAAAATAAAGAAAAGCTTTAAATAAAGAAAGTTTTAAACATGTTTTCCAACAAAAGCATCACAGCAGTCTGTTGACAGTGTTGCTCGCTTATGTTGTGCTTGTTTTTTTTTTTATGGGCTTCTGCATTACGATCAACCAATTGAATATCTCGTAGCCCAATCATAAATTAGCTGGGTGGAACATAAACTGTTTCTGTTTCAGTTAGAGGTACTGACAGTAAGTTTAAACAATAGAAGAGTCATATCTTCCAAGTTTTACGCAGCTGTCCAATCAATAGGCAAGCAGAGGCCGTTCACGGTAATCGGCATTAAAATTGAAGGCGAGTGAGTAGCCAATGGGAAAGTGAAAGATCTGACAGCCTTCCAATCATTCGTGAGCAGAGGCGGGTGCTAATATGCCGGGAATTGAGAAAAATAATACATTTCAGTACGTAGAATTTAATGTTCTACCTCTGTATTTTTTATTTCAACAGACAATGGAAACACCGTAGTATATTTAGTTACGAATCCACTTTTTCTGAATAATTGTACTGGAGATGAGCGATCTCTAAAACAGTAGTGTTGACAAATTTGTAAAATTGAAACAAATCGAGATGCTATCTATCCTCTTATTTTAGTTTATTCATGGTTATCTGTATAAACATGCTTTTTAAAAATATCTGCATTGCATATTTTATGTAAATTATTTAACGAATAAGCACAGCACGCACAATTACTGCCTGAGACCTGGCTTTATAGAGTGAGCCAAGAAACTCCCACTAAAACTCTTTATATATATATATATATATATATATATATATATATATATATATATATATATATATATATATATATATATACATTGATACGCTATACCTTGACACGAATTGTGGATTGCCATGGCAAGCCGGTTTGTCGTTTTCTGACCTAACAGCGAGTTCCACTTCTTTCAGCAACAAACAAGAAAACTGGTGCAGTGGGTAAGGACACGAAAAACAGGAGGATTGGACAAACTGATGGGAGGACTAGGGTATGGAGAAAACCACATGAGTACATGCATCCTTCATGCCGTGTGTCAACATTGCAGTCTGGTGGTTGTGGTGTGATGTTGTGGGCTGTGTTTTCATGGCACACATTGGGCCCCTTGATAAAAGTGGAGCAACGTTTGAATGCCACAGGATAGATATATGCCACAGGAATCCCTTCATGGCAACAGTGTATGCTTCTGCTAATGGATTTTTTCAGCAAAATGATGCCCCATGCCACAAGGCTGGGATTGTCCAGGAATGGTTCCACGAACATGACAGTGAATTCAGCTTACTGCAGTGGCCTGCCCAGTCACCAGATCTCAATCCAATTGAGCATCTGTGGGATGAGATGGAACGAGCTATTAGGAGTAGAGTTCCACTGCCAGCCAAGTTTACACAACGGTGGGAAGCATTGGAGTCAACATGGGCCAGCATCCCTGTGAAACGCTTTCGATACCTTGTAGAGTCCATGCCCCGACCAATTTAGGCTGTTCTGAGGGAAAAAAGGGGTGCAACTCAATATTAGGAAGGTGTTCCTAATGTTTTGTACACTCAGTGTGGGTGTGTGTGTGTGTGTGTGTGTGTGTATATATATATATATATATATATATATATATATATATATATATATATTTTTTTTTTTTTTTTTTTTTTTTTTTTTTCACACACACATCTGTATGTCTCAAGAAAGCAGTGCAATAGTCAGCGTGCCTGCAAACAGCCAAGTAAGATCAATTTATGACCGTGCCATAATTACTTTGAGGACCACAGGTATAGAGTGTCCTCAGTACACACACTAAGTACACATTTATTAAGTAACCACAGGATATAATTAATTTCCAATGCAACTAACAACCAATGATCATCTCAACTGACATTTTGTGCAGCCTGTCAAATGCTGCGTGGGCCTTAACAGGGTACAGTTCAGTTACAAAACACCAATGTCACCAAATTTTTCTTCATTAACATAGTCAGTCTTATACAAATGCACACATCAAGTGCAATAACAATTCATATATTTTTTAGATAATGACACAATGATACCAAACGCATTGTATATGCATGTGTTTAAATGTAAACAATGATTAAAATGTTAGTTTTCTTTATTTTTCTCGCACTCGTAATGTGATGTCGTAAGCAACGTGAAACCTGCTTTATATCACAAATTACACCTGCACAGCACTCATGATATAAAGCGGGTTCATCTGTACTTTTCAGCACAATGACAACAGTCATGTTGTATGTTTAACATGTTAGACCCGGCACAGAGAACCTATTAATCATCAGGATTTCTCTGTTAACAAAAGTTTGGGAATTTCTTTACGTCATGATTTTCACCTTTTCCTATGCATAGCAAAACAGGTCTTGGACCCAGACTCTGCAATCCCTATCTATACCTAGCATAAGCCCTTACGGTAAAAAAAAAAAAAAAAAAAAAACAGACTGAGGACAGCGGGCAGGAAACAGAGTGGTGAGGGTATGGAATGGGTTACCTAGCCATGCTGATGTGGCAGAACCACTGAGATCCTGTTAGCCAAAGTTCTCAGCTCAATCAGCTGCTAGGTACCAGATGAGCACGGATGGGCTGAATGACTTCCTCTCATACATCAAATTTCTTATGTTCTTCTGATAGAACGGAATTAAATTCCCCCCGAGAGCTCTCTTGTTTTTTCAGCAGACCTGGGAACATTTCTCATAATGACTCCCCACAGACCCAGAATGCTGATTCAGAAACATCTCTGCACTGCCCTTTGGAAACTGGCTGGGCTTATATTTAAAAATGATTTGCAGAGTGTAATAGAACACGGGCAGGCAGGCAGCTATTGATAACTGTGCCAATTCCCCAGTCACAGTACACCAGCTCCTCTGAAGAAGGTAGAGGGGGTGAAGAAGAGCAGTGCAAACGACCGCCTGCCCCAAACAGGGAGAGAACTACCTGTACTGTCCCTCTCCCAGCCTCACCACCACCCACGAGCTTAGCAGTATGAAGGCTGATTTTTATAAAGTATGTGTATGATTTGTATTTTTCACTCAGTATACCTCAGCTCACTTGAAGAGCTGTTATCCTATTCAGCATCCCCATGCATGTTTTGTGATTATCATAATATCCATACATTTATTGGTATAAAAACATTAAAAAAGGAGTGATCTTGAAGCGGCATGCAGTTGTGAAATGCAATTGTTTTTTTTGTTTTTTTTTTTATGAAAAGTGATTTTGAAATTGAAGAAGCATGCAGTTGTGTTGTATGAGAAAGGAACCTGAATTAACAGAAGTATGTGAAGTGTGCTGTTTGTGGGGCCAAGGCAGTCATAGCTGTGAACCTGCATTGAGAAGTGAGGGAGATCTATTTCAGCAGTTAACAAAAAAAAAAAAAAAGTGCATGCCTGTTCAATTCAAATTCATTTTTATTAAAATGTGTAATTAATAATTGGGTTTGGAGGACATCAGGAACAGAAATAAAAGCTATTAAAATGCATTTCTGGCACTCAGTTCCACAGGGACAGTGACACCGCTGTTTGAAGAATGCACAAAATGCACACAATATAAATGTCAAATCTCTGGAAAACCTAGTTTAAAAAAATGTTGAAGCCCTCTCCTAAAAAGTTAATAAACCATGTCCCCCCATCCCAATAGTTGTGAATCAGCACCGTACAGGGGGTGTTGTTACCTGCTACCTCAATTGTGGGTGTCCACTGAATGACCAGAGACAGAGTGATGTAACTGAAAAAAAACACTAAAGTTACAGTCTTTTTCAGACTATGATAATCCATATTGTAAGTATCTGTTGCACAATGGCTGTTCATACCACAACAACTTTTCTGCTCTGAGACTAACACAAAGTTCATTTGTCAGAGTAATTGGACACACTGACTCAGTGGCATTGCTGGTCTACACAACAAACGCATGTCAGGCTTTTATAATCTCAAAAGCAGTGCTTTAACGAATCTTATAAAACATTTAATATATCTACACCAGTGTGCTTTACTGAGCAATGAGCGTCCTTGCACAGGCTAGGATGAAGGCTACTAGCACCGCCCTGCAGGTCCTAACAACAAAACTAGGGCTGTCATCACGATTACATTTGTTAAAATCTCAATTAGTCTTGGTTTCAATAACATATTTAATTTATACAATTACTGCATCCATCTCATTCAAATCTGTTTTTTTTGTTTTTTTTGTTAACTGATATTATTGCAGGTGACGCAATCTAAACATGAACACGAAGCCCATTATCAGCTCCTGCAAAGGATTCGGCTCTTTTGCACAACATTATTGGTGCTATGCTTCAGAGCAGGAGGTCCCAGGTTCACATCCCACCTCCGTCTGTGAGAAAGCTCTGCCCGCCGGGAGCTAGTATCGGGCTTATGTCTTCATTTTGATTGGGTCACCTACCAGTCTTGACCCATATTATTAATAATATTATTTTCATCATCCAATAAACAGCCCATCATAAAAACTATGTTTTCTTATTTCTGAATTCATATTGTTGGCCTCTCTGGTTTTATATTTATTTACACAGAATAATAAAGAAAAACTCCAATGATTGCTGTTAAATTGTTTGAACCAACTACTAAATCACAATGGAGTCAGTGTATTTAAAAGGGCCTCCGTTATACTCATATACTCATAACAGTTTTTCATTGCCGTGTAAAAAAAAAAAAAAAAAATTAGGTAATTGAAATGCAATTAAAAGTCAGTAGATATCCACTTTGCAACAGCATTGGTTATACAGGGAGTAGCCTAGTAAGTATTACACCATACATAATATAGAAATAATCCCATGAAGGAGCAAAACAGACATGCACAGGAATCCTCGTTATTACAAACAAGGTTTATACAGGAATGTCACTCCCAACGTAAACACAGACTGAATGCCAACATCTAACCGAAATACATATGGGGCTATGTGGCAAAGTGGTTTGTAGTGCTCCGGTGTATAGGTAAGTTGAGGTGCTCCAACAAAGGACAAACACGAAGTCTACCGGTCAGGTTTCTTTTAATGCCCTTTTTAAACCGGGTTTCAAATAATAAAGCTGGCTCTACCCAGCAATGGATATTGCCAGCTACAAAACAAAGGGGTTGCAGTCCCGAAATAATAAACACAAAAACACGTCTCCAAACTGGGTGCTCTGGTGCAGGTGCGGTGCTCTGAGTGCTGGTGCTCGTGCGCGTTCGAGTCTGGGCTTCTTGCTGCAGCTCCAGCTTCATATCAGCCGTCTGGTAAAACAAACACAATACTCCTCAATGAACCCACACTTCATTTAAGATTCCGTCCTTGTCTCCCCCCATTAACCACAACAAAGGAGCCGATTACACTAGGGCGATGACTCCAGGTACCGTAACGCCGCCCTCTTCCTGAATGGCCGGCTCCCGACTGTCCCCAGGATGAACTGCCCAACCATTCAGTAGGAAGCCCGCAGCTCCTGTTGTACAGTGCCCTCACTGGTCGAGAGGGAGATTTTTGATTCGGATTCATTCGCTCTCCGTCACAGGCTACTTTCAAGTGGGACCCTTTATCACACTGACATGATGTACCTTGGTGCACAGGCTTGCAGAGAACATGGCTTTTCAAAAAAGTTCTCTCGAAACCGGCAGGTTTCATTTGTTTTTCTGTTACTGTTGCTGTAGCAGACTCCTGTTCACGCGTTGTAACTTGCAACGGACTGGGTACGGTACCCTTTGACCCACGACTGTACACATACAATGACTTGCACCTCAGTCAGTATGGAACGCTCCACAGCAGTACTGTATATGTGCAGTGACTTGGACAGAGTTGGTATTGTACCCTCCTCCTCACTAATCGGTGTCGTACGTTACGTCTCAGTTCTGTAAACGAGCTGTGGCTGATGTGACTTGCAACAGGCAGGGTATGTTAATTTGACCCACTACTGTCCACGTGCGATGACTTCAAGCAGAATTTGTATGCTACTCTTCACCTTAGTAAAGTAAGTGCAGAACAGATAGTATGTTCACAACTGCGACAGTAGTGTACATGTGCATTGACTTGTAACAGACTTCGTATTTTACCCTCCATCTCAGTACTATACGTTCGTTGACTTACACAGGAGTTAGTATGGTTTCCTCAGTAAAAGTAATGTACATGTGCGCTGACTTGCACAAGACTTGGTATGCTACCTTCCAGCTCAGTATAGGAAGTGCACAACAGATGGTATGTTAACCGCAGTGATAGTAGTGTACACGTGTGTTGACTTGTAACAGAAGTGGAATTGTACCCTCCATCTCGGTACTGAACGTTCGTTGACTTGCACAGAAGTTATTATGCTACCCTCAGCGAAAGTAATATACACATACGGAGACTTATACCATAGTCGGTATGGTACCCTCCATCTCACTATTATACATTCTGTCAACAGACAAAAGCGTTAGTATTTCACCCTCGCAACAATAGTGTACAGGTGTTGCATCAGAGTGGGTATGTTACCCTTTAACACAATATTGTTCGTATGTGATGCCTTGCAACAGAGTTGGTAGGTTACCATCCAACTCATTAATATACACGTGACTAGGCTTGCACCAGAAATAGTAGGGTACTACGCTTAATCCCGTTACTGGGCATCTAGTGATTTCCAAGGGAGTTAGTATGGTACCCGATTGGACCGTGGTGGAGACTTTGCGATGACTTACACCATAGTAAAGTACGTGCATAACAGATAGTGTGTTAATACTGGGATAGTTATGTACACGTGCGCTGATTCGTAGCAGAATTTGTATTTTCCCTGCATCTCAGAACTAAACATGCAGTCATTTCCATGTATGGTTCCCACATTAATGTTTGTGAACACATGCGGTGACGTAAACCATAGTCGGTACGGTAGACGCCGTGTGGTTACAACACTGCATCGGCGTCACTGTCGTTATTTATGTCTCAGTTCCTTTGCCTTTGCCCGTGCTCTAACTTACCGCCATATTAGTATGGTACCCTCCATCTCACTATTGTACATTCAGTCAACTGATAAAAACGTTAGTATTTCACCCTCGCATCAATAGTGTACAGGTGCATGTACTTGCATCAGAGTGGGTATGTTACCCTTTGACACAATATTGTTCGTATGTGATTCCTTGCAACAAAGTTGGTAAGGAACCATCCATCTCACTACTGTTCAAGTGCCAAGACTTACACCAGAATTATTAGGTTACTAATATTCATCTCAGTACTGAACGTGCAGTGGTTTCCCTAGGAGTTAGTATGTTTACCGCATCGACAATGGTGTACACTTGCGGTGACTTTCACCATAGTCGGTATAGCAGCACCCGCCGCCTCCACGCCGCCGATTTTAAGAAACGTGGTATGGCACCTTTGGCCTCAATACTTTAGCAGGAGAGTCGATGTCTTACGCTGGGTCTCTGTTCTATAAACGAGCTGTGAGTTGCAACGGGAAATGTATGTTACCATTTGACCCAGTACTGTCCACCTCCGATGACTTGTTGCAGGATTGATATGAGACTTTCTACTATAGTAAAGTTCATGCCCACCAGATCGCAAGATAACATACGGCGGAAGTACTGCATACGTGCTCTGCCACGTAGCAAAATGGTTATTTTCCCCTCCAACTCAGGAATGAACGTGCAGTGATTTCCTTAGGAGTTAGATGGTTCCCATATCGACATTGCTGAACACATGCGGAGACTTAAACCATAGTTGGTACGGTAGACTCCGTGTGTTTACAACATTGCATCGGCGTCGCTGTCGTTATTTTTGTCTCAGTTCCCGTGCTCTATCTTACCGACATATTAGTATGGTACCCTCCATCTCACTATTGTACATTCAGTCAACTGATAAAAACGTTAGTATTTCACCTTCGCATCAATAGTGTACAGGTGCATGTACTTGCATCAGAGTGGGTATGTTACCCTTTGACACAATATTGTTCGTATGTGAATCCTTGCAACAAAGGTGGTAAGGAACCATCCATCTCACTACTGTTCAAGTGCCACGACTTACACCAGAATTATTAGGTTACTAATATTCATCTCAGTACTGAACGTGCAGTGGTTTCCCTAGGAGTTAGTATGTTTACCGCAACGACAATGGTGTACACTTGCGGTGACTTTCACCATAGTCGGTATAGCAGCACCCGCCGCCTATTTGAAGAAAATTGGTATGGCACCATTGGCCTCAGTACTTTAGCAGGAGAGTCGATGTCTTACGCTGGGTCTCTGTTCTATAAACGAGCTGTGAGTTGCAACAGGAAATGTATGTTACCATTTGACCCAGTACTGTCCACCTCCGATGACTTGTTGCAGAATTGATATGAGACTTTCTACTATAGTAAAGTACATGTCCACCAGATCGCAAGATAACTTACTGTGGTAGTACTGCATACGTGCTCTGCCACGTAGCAAAATGGTAATTTTTCCCCTCCAACTCAGGAATGAACGTGCAGTGATTTCCTTAGGAGTTAGATGGTTCCCATATCGACATTGCTGAACACATGCGGCGACTTAAACCATAGTTGGTACGGTAGACTCCGTGTGTTTACAACATTGCATCGGCGTCGCTGTCGTTATTTATGTCTCAGTTCCCATGCTCTAACTTACCGCCATATTAGTATGGTACCCTCCATCTCACTATTGTACATTCAGTCAACTGATAAAAACGTTAGTATTTCACCCTCGCATCAATAGTGTACAGGTGCATATACTTGCATCAGAGTGGGTATATTACCCTTTGACACAATATTGTTCGTATGTGAATCCTTGCAACAAAGGTGGTAAGGAACCATCCATCTCACTACTGTTCAAGTGCCACGACTTACACCAGAATTATTAGGTTACTAATATTCATCTCAGTACTGAACGTGCAGTGGTTTCCCTAGGAGTTAGTATGTTTACCGCAACGACAATGGTGTACACTTGCGGTGACTTTCACCATAGTCGGTATAGCAGCACCCGCCGCCTATTTGAAGAAAATTGGTATGGCACCATTGGCCTCAGTACTTTAGCAGGAGAGTCGATGTCTTACGCTGGGTCTCTGTTCTATAAACGAGCTGTGAGTTGCAACAGGAAATGTATGTTACCATTTGACCCAGTACTGTCCACCTCCGATGACTTGTTGCAGAATTGATATGAGACTTTCTACTATAGTAAAGTACATGTCCACCAGATCGCAAGATAACTTACTGTGGTAGTACTGCATACGTGCTCTGCCACGTAGCAAAATGGTAATTTTCCCCTCCAACTCAGGAATGAACGTGCAGTGATTTCCTTAGGAGTTAGATGGTTCCCATATCGACATTGCTGAACACATGCGGCGACTTAAACCATAGTCGGTACGGTAGACTCCGTGTGTTTACAACATTGCATCGGCGTCGCTGTCGTTATTTATGTCTCAGTTCCCATGCTCTAACTTAACGCCATATTAGTATGGTACCCTCCATCTCACTATTGTACATTCAGTCAACTGATAAAAACGTTAGTATTTCACCCTCGCATCAATAGTGTACAGGTGCATGTTGTTGCATCAGAGTGGGTATGTTACCCTTTGACACAATATTGTTCGTATGTGAATCCTTGCAACAAAGGTGGTAAGGAACCATCCATCTCACTACTGTTCAAGTGCCACGACTTACACCAGAATTATTAGGTTACTAATATTCATCTCAGTACTGAACGTGCAGTGGTTTCCCTAAGAGTTAGTATGTTTACCGCAACGACAATGGTGTAGACTTGCGGTGACTTTCACCATAGGAAGCGACAGCGAGTGGGAGAAGTACAGGCGTGGAAAAGTACAGAGCAGTTTCGAAGCAGAAAGGAGAAATTGCATCTTGAATTGCTTTAATCAGAAAACAGGGGACATTGGGGAAACACAGCCGCGTGTGTTTTTTCTGATAACAAACAAGCTGAAACTCGGAGCAGCTGATTCAAATTCAGCGCCGTTTTGAGACACGGGCGAGGGGAGGAGCCGACAGCACAGCAGAACAACGCAGTTAAACGAGGCAGTCTTCCCAGCGACAGCGAGTGGAAGCGACAGCGAGTGGGAGAAGTACAGGCGTGGAAAAGTACAGAGCAGTATTACAATATTACAACAGCAAGAGAACATTCAAAGAGGAGATTAAATGTTTAAGAGATACAAATGGCAAAATCGTAGAGGAAGAAAAAAAAATAGCAAATATGTTAAATGATTACTTTTCACAAGTTTTTACAAAGGAAGATACTGACAACATGCCCCACATGTCATCCAGTTCCTATCCAGTTTTAAATAACTTTAGCATAACTGAGGCAGAAATGTTAAAGGGACTAGGAGCTCTTAAAATAAACAAATCCCCTGGGCCGGATGAGATCCTCCCAGTAGTACTCAAAGAAATGAAAGAAGTAATTTACAAACCGCTAACCAAGATCATGCAGCAGTCTCTTGACACAGGGGTGGTACCGACAGACTGGAAAATTGCAAACGTAATACCGATCCACAAAAAGGGAAACAAAACTGAAATGGGTAACTACAGACCAGTAAGCCTGACTTCTATTATATGCAAACTTATGGAAACTATAATAAGATCCAAAATGGAAAATTACCTATATGGTAACAGAGTCCTGGGAGACAGTCAACATGGTTTTAGGAAAGGGAGATCGTGTCTAACTAACTTGCTTGATTTTTTTGAGGATGCAACATCGATAATGGATAATTGCAAAGCATATGACATGGTTTTTTTAGATTTCCAGAAAGCTTTTGACAAAGTCCCGCACAAAAGATTAATTCTCAAACTGAACGCAGTTGGGATTCAAGGAAACACATGTACATGGATTAGGGAGTGGTTAACATGTAGAAAACAGAAAGTACTGATTAGAGGAAAAACCTCAGAATGGAGTGTGGTAACCAGCGGTGTACCACAGGGATCAGTATTAGGTCCTCTGCTATTCCTAATCTACATTAATGATTTAGATTCTGGTATAGTAAGCAAACTTGTTAAATTTGCAGACGACACAAAAGTAGGAGGAGTGGCAAACACTGTTGCAGCAGCAAAGGTCATTCAAAATGATCTAGACAAGATTCAGAACTGGGCAGACACATGGCAAATGACATTTAATAGAGAAAAGTGTAAGGTACTGCACGCAGGAAATAAAAATGTACATTATAAATATCATATGGGAGATATTGAAATTGGAGAAGGAATCTATGAAAAAGACCTAGGAGTTTTTGTTGACTCAGAAATGTCTTCATCTAGACAATGTGGGGAAGCTATAAAAAAGGCTAACAAGATGCTCGGATACATTGTGAAAAGTGTTGAATTTAAATCAAGGGAAGTAATGTTAAAACTGTACAATGCATTAGTAAGACCTCATCTTGAATATTGTGTGCAGTTCTGGTCACCTCGCTATAAAAAAGATATTGCTGCTCTAGAAAGAGTGCAAAGAAGAGCGACCAGAATTATTCCGGGCTTAAAAGGCATGTCATATGCAGACAGGCTAAAAGAATTGAATCTGTTCAGTCTTGAACAAAGAAGACTACGTGGCGACCTAATTCAAGCATTCAAAATTCTAAAAGGTATTGACAGTGTTGACCCAAGGGACTTTTTCAGCCTGAAAAAAGAAACAAGGACCAGGGGTCACAAATGGAGTTTAGAAAAAGGGGCATTCAGAACAGAAAATAGGAGACACTTTTTTACACAGAGAATTGTGAGGGTCTGGAATCAACTCCCCAGTAATGTTGTTGAAGCTGACACCCTGGGATCCTTCAAGAAGCTGCTTGATGAGATTTTGGGATCAATAAGCTACTAACAACCAAACGAGCAAGATGGGCCGAATGGCCTCCTCTCGTTTGTAAACTTTCTTATGTTCTTATGTTCTTATGTTCATAGTCGGTATAGCAGCACCCGCCGCCTATTTGAAGAAAATTGGTATGGCACCATTGGCCTCAGTACTTTAGCAGGAGAGTCGTTGTCTTACGCTGGGTCTCTGTTCTATAAACGAGCTGTGAGTTGCAACAGGAAATGTATGTTACCATTTGACCCAGTACTGTCCACCTCCGATGACTTGTTGCAGAATTGATATGAGACTTTCTACTATAGTAAAGTACATGCCCACCAGATCGCAAGATAACTTACTGTGGTAGTACTGCATAGGTGCTCTGCCACGTAGCAAAATGGTAATTTTTCCCCTCCAACTCAGGAATGAACGTGCAGTGATTTCCTTAGGAGTTAGATGGTTCCCACATCGACAGTGGTGAACACATGCGGAGACTTAAACCATAGTTGGTACGGTAGACTCCGTGTGTTTACAACATTGCATCGGCGTCGCTGTCGTTATTTATGTCTCAGTTCCCATGCTCTAACTTACTGCCACCTAATTACTGCAATATGTATTAAGAACATAAGAACATAAGAAAGTTTACAAACGAGAGGAGGCCATTCGGCCCATCTTGCTCGTTTGGTTTGTTAGTAGCTTATTGATCCCAAAATCTCATCAAGCAGCTTCTTGAAGGATTCCCAGGGTGTCAGCTTCAACAACATTACTGGGGAGTTGATTCCAGACCCTCACAATTCTCTGTGTAAAAAAGTGTCTCCTATTTTCTGTTCTGAATGCCCCTTTTTCTAAACTCCATTTGTGACCCCTGGTCCTTGTTTCTTTTTTCAGGCTGAAAAAGTCCCTTGGGTCGACACTGTCAATACCTTTTAGAATTTTGAATGCTTGAATTAGGTCGCCACGTAGTCTTCTTTGTTCAAGACTGAACAGATTCAATTCTTTTAGCCTGTCTGCATATGACATGCCTTTTAAGCCCGGAATAATTCTGGTCGCTCTTCTTTGCACTCTTTCTAGAGCAGCAATATCCTTTTTTTATAGCGAGGTGACCAGAACTGCACACAATATTCAAGATGAGGTCTTACTAGTGCATTGTACAGTTTTAACATTACTTCCCTTGATTTAAATTCAACACTTTTCACAATGTATCCGAGTATCTTGTTAGCCTTTTTTATAGCTTCCCCACATTGCCTAGATGAAGACATTTCTGAGTCAACAAAAACTCCTAGGTCTTTTTCATAGATTCCTTCTCCAATTTCAATATCTCCCATATGATATTTATAATGTACATTTTTATTTTCCTGCGTGCAGTACCTTACACTTTTCTCTATTAAATGTCATTTGCCATGTATCTGCCCAGTTCTGAATCTTGTCTAGATCATTTTGAATGACCTTTGCTGCTGCAACAGTGTTTGCCACTCCTCCTACTTTTGTGTCGTCTGCAAATTTAACAAGTTTGCTTACTATACCAGAATCTAAATCATTAATGTAGATTAGGAATAGCAGAGGACCTAATACTGATCCCTGTGGTACACCGCTGGTTACCACACTCCATTCTGAGGTTTTTCCTCTAATCAATACTTTCTGTTTTCTACATGTTAGCCACTCCCTAATCCATGTACATGTGTTTCCTTGAATCCCAACTGCGTTCAGTTTGAGAATTAATCTTTTGTGCGGGACTTTGTCAAAAGCTTTCTGGAAATCTAAATAAACCATGTCATATGCTTTGCAATTATCCATTATCGATGTTGCATCCTCAAAAAAATCAAGCAAGTTAGTTAGGCACGATCTCCCTTTCCTAAAACCATGTTGACTGTCTCCCAGTACCCTGTTACCATATAGGTAATTTTATTTATATTAGTATGGTACCCTCCATCTCACTATTGTACATTCAGTCAACTGATAAAAACGTTAGTATTTCACCCTCGCATTAATAGTGTACAGGTGCATGTTGTTGCATCAGAGTGGGTATGTTACCCTTTGACACAATATTG
>NC_054555.1:18067887-18081037 GCF_017654505.1 Polyodon spathula
GCACCTCAGACAGTGTCTGGGACAATGCATTGACAAACACAATCAACTAGATAATTATACATGGATTTTTCCTTTTGCTCAATTTCTCATGAGTGACTATGTCCACAAATTGTAATAACTGTGTACCGTATTTGAAACACAGGCAATGGGAACTGAAAGAAACCTTTCCCTTGAGTCCAAGAATATAGTGTAGTGTCTCCATGGCAAATACTGACTTAACCTATAAAAATAATGTGTACACACATCACCAGAATACAAAACCACCTGATAAAGAAACAATTGTAACTTATCACTTTCATGAGGGACTTCTATTCAATGTTGTTATACCAACACACCTTCCTTCCCACCAACCCATTTTTAACAACTGGGATTTCATTCATTTGTAACTAGAAATACATCCATTTTATTAAACTCAATTACCAGTTTGATGATTCATCACCAACAGACAAACTAATATGCTGTTAACAAGTTAGAACTCTACTGTACTATAATGCCAAGATTCTTTTAAATTGCCATTATGCTCTATATATCTCAATTTCTAGTAGGCAAGATAGAAAAAGAAACCCAACATAACACTGATTTAGTAAGTTATGAAACTTCAGTAGATGCATACAATTCAAACAATAACAAGCATTTACAAATAAACACATACTAATAATTCATTTAACATGGATATTACACTAAGATAATGTGACTGTATGCTGCCAGGGGACTTTAATTTAGCTAACCCTAGACATACATTTGCGGCATTTACTCAGTAGATGAGTTTTGAAATTCAAGGTTACAGAAATGTTTCGGTGGCATTTGTTTCATCAATATACAGTGGCAATACAGTGCTGTTTATTTTTTATCTATTACTGTCTATATCTTTGTAAACTAAACATGCATTACTGCTAAAACTACTGCATTGTATACGGTTAATATACAGTGGTTTGATCTTATTTAGTACCTTCTACCTTATTGTACATTCAAAACTCTGTAGAGTAACATAATTTCTTGTAAATTGCAGTTGTATCCTAGGAGCCAGTTTTTCAAAACTTTGGTTATCGAGTTCCACATTTGATCGGGATTACACAGTGAAATTATACTGTGATCTGGATTGTGCTTTAGCAGTCAGATCACATTTTTAATCACGATTAAATGTTGTAATTGGCTTTTCCAAATTTAAAGAGATCAGGATTTTTATCCAAAATATCAGGATCATTTTGATCCTACTGCAAAGGTCGATTTAACTTTTAAATAATCATAGAACATATATTTTATTAGAATTTTGAAAGAAAACACACACTGTGGGCCATATTCATAAAAGATGGTGGTAATATCTGACCATTAAAATACTAGGCAGTATTAGGGGTGTAGTGCTATACTTAGAATTCAGGGTCCACTCTTTAATCCAGTCTACCCTCACCCCCCCCCCCCCCCCCCCCACCCCCCCCACCCCCAGCCTCCCTCAGTGGGATGGTGTGTGGTGGACGGCAGGGACAGAAGGAGTGTGTGACTTGCATCTTGGCGTCAACATATGAGATGTCATCCATTGAAATTGTGCGCTCAAAGTTCTATATTGCTTACATATGGGGAACTACAAAACGTGAGAGTATATTGCTCTGTTTGAGTGGGGAACTATGAAACGAAATAACATCAGTTCACTTATTAAAAAATTATACTCAACCTTCACACAACTTATTTACTTGAACATAAACAAATAAGGATTAATCTACGAATGGCTTCTAAGTGGATAAAATATTTACTATTTAGTTTATAAGATTTAATAATTATTAGTATTATTATTATTATTATTATTAGTATTATTATTATTATTATTTATTATTATTTTAGTCCTACTGTCCTATGTCACATGTGTGCTGTTGTGGAACACTATTGACTACCAAAACAGGGTTTAGTCAGAACAAGAGGACAGGATATCGTACTCTGACTCTAAAACTTTGTATTCACGTAAGCAAAACCGTTTTTGTTAAACATATTATCCAGTGTGCCAGAAAATTTATTATAATTCGAATAAATGATTACACTTCTAGATACATAGCGCTGTGCGGACAGGTGCCCGTCAACACCTACTCTTAACTTATTCATTTAATATAACTGAGGGTTATTCACCTCTCTTACACATTATGGCTATGGAGTCGTATCTTTGTTATTTCAGGGGTTTGTACCAATGTGAATAAATCTCCATATTGAAAAGGTCATAAAGAGAGTTCCGAAATAATACCCGATACATAAGAAACAAAAAATCACATACCCAATATGTGTACTAGTCGTTTAGAGGTACAGCAATTGTCCAACCGTCTTGCAACTTTATAAGAGGTGTACTTCGAACTTCGCCAACGCCTGAGACAAGAGTTCTCACTCCCAAGTCGTGCGGGACGGTTGGGACCGTCGTGACTGTGCAGGCCCCATCATACATTGTTACGGTAAAATACTTTTGATGAGGGGAACCAATAAAATGACGGGTAGTACAAAGTCTACGTTAAATGGCCGTGTTCCAACAATGGCTTCTAGACGTAGATTGGTTATCAGTCTCTAATACGGTTTACTTCCGACCCAGGGTTGAACTCCTGCAGTACCTGTCTGGAGCAAAAAATGTGTCAGTCAAACCGATGTTGGTATTACAGACCTTCTGTCCAAATAGGTTTTATAGTTCCGGAGTCCTTAAGTGATGCCTATTAGGTTTCGGTTCTATTTGACCTGACTCTAGTTTCCAATTAGCTTAAATGGTATTTTTCTTTTCATTTTCTGTATAATAAGTTCTTTGAGATGTTTTTTTTTTTTTTTTTTTAGAACAGGTCATGTATACAAATATGTTTATACTAAAACTTTTTGTCCCGGGGCGTATCTCATAGCCCCATGCAACACAGAGATAACATGAGCATAACAAAGGAGTTAGCTGCTTCTGCATCCAGCGCTCAAAGAATATCACAGACATTTGCAGAGCTTTTTGAGATGTTATAGTAATAAAATAATGACTTGGATCACATTATTGAGGAGTTTGGTGATAAAACGAGTGATCAGGAGAGGATTTATCAGTATGCACATCTATAAAGAGGTATGTGAAAAATACAGCGAACAAGGGGTGGGGCTTGGCTGGAGATGCAGTACTGAGTGTGCTTTTGCGATTCAGTGCCTTTTAAACCTGTTTTACTCTGAAAAAAAAAATATTATAAGCAGAGCCTGTGAAATAAATTGGACTTGACACGCCTGACAAACGCTGAATAAATGCACCGCTAAGGTTTAAAGTCTGTTAAGTCATTCGAGAAAAACATTTGACGACGAGATCCACGTGACTTAGTGTAAGGATTATTGCCCACATTGTCAAACAGATAACACAGCAATAATGATTGATGTGGTACGGAACAGAAAAGCCAGTAATGTTTTTGGCTAGTCAAAGGAGGTGCCAATTAGAAAGACTTTGGAACCACTGCACTTATTAGAAATGCTTATACAAGGTCCTTAATCTCTGGTAAAAGACCTTAAATGTTATGTTTAATCACTGTTCCAAATCAATTTGCCCGAAAATACGTAAATACAGTATTCATGTATTTTACCTTTTTTTTCTGCTTGATGAAAGAAAATCCCTGTTCTAGTACATAACACACCCTCTGAATGTTGTAAGTCAATGTAGACTAAGAGGGCGTGATGGAGGGTATTTGAGGGAAGTGGCCCCATCAAGCTATTCCTTTTGACGAGGTTACCACTATGACCAAGAAAGGAAGTCATCAATTTTTTTTTTATTGTGAGTGAAGTGTTTTGTTTGTTTTTCATAACTGTGTATATTTGTCTTTGCCAGATGGCTAATATGAATCCAGGAGCTGCCACTACAAGCCAGCGATAAACCCGGACTGCACTGCACCTGTGTTCAAACAAACACCACTGTCTACACCGCACCTGCACATAGAGCACTCACTGCCCAGAGACTAGTCTGTATATGTGTTGTGGGTCTGTGTTTTTTAATTATTATTTTGGGAATGCAATCCCTTGGTTTACAGACTGGCAATACCCATAGTTGGGTAGAGCCAGCATTACTATTTCAACGGTCAAGCCGACCACTAAAGAAAATAAAAATAACTTGAACCATGAACTTTGTGTTTGTCATTGTCTGGAGCACCTGCATCACCCTTTCACTTACGCACTGCAACCCACACATTCACTGTCAGTGGCAATACAGTAACCACAATAGCAACTAGTCTCCGGTTTGAATGATAAGTTGAAGAAATTAAACAACTGGATGTGGTCTGATTACTTTCAGCAACGTTATTTCAATATATCATAATAATAAGAACACAGGCACAGTGCTCTCTTCTCTAAAAAAGCCAGAAAGCAGGTAGCTTAAATACTAAAACATACACAATATACGAACCTTCACTCAAATCCTAATTTTCTTTTCGTTACTTACGTGTTTTATAAACAGTTCACAAACCACAATCGTTTTTGTGTATGAGGTACCTGAACGGAAGAACAGCTCCATGTAAGTAGATTCTTTTTAGTGTTGAGTTATAATCTACACTACTGGAAATACTAAGGATGCAATATATTCCACCGCTGGTATACTGCATCTTGATGGCTACCAGAGCAATCATGGAATACTGATGAAAACATCTGTATTCATAAGCAACAAAAACTAGTGCTGCATAAAATCAAGAAAAAAAACAAGGTATCCATTTTCTAATTGCATTCGGCTCAGGAAATTTAACAGCATGAGGCGGACCTTACCAGACTGTAAACCCCTGTTCTTCAGGTTCTACTGCTTAAGTATTTGTAAGCATATGGAAATGTTTGCGTGCAATGGTGCACACCACATAATAGCCCATTGTGACAATGTGCTATTAAAGTTATGGCTCTATTAGTAAAACACAGAGAGCAGAGGAGTCAACCCTGGTGTTCTAAAAGAAATTCAGTTTTTCTGCCCAGCCACTTCAGAAATTCAAAGGGTTTACATTTTAAAAAGTATATCTGTATAAAAAATTATACAAAAAAAAGCAAAGATAGAAATACCACACTCAGTCTTTCTCTATTATGTAGTACCATAAGTACGCAAATGTTTAAATTTGCAAAAAGCAAATAATGGCTCAAGCCTCGGCATAGTCTGTCTCAGCACAGATTTATACTGTAACAAACAGACTACAACAACCTTTTTTTTCTCCATTGAAAGTTTATCAGTACAGAAATGTCACTTTTATTTCTTTCCACAGTATGTTCATATTTACAATGATGAAAGGTCAAGTGATTCATCCATTCATTCATTTGTCAATATAAATCTATTTATTTAATGTCAGACATAATTTGTACTGTTCCAGTAAACATGTCTAACATTTGGTATAACAGCAAGAGAAATAGCTGGAATCATCAGTTAAAAGACGAGGTAGATGACATAAGGAACAAATTCTCCAGTACGGCTGCTTCCATCAAGAGTTTGATTATAGCATGACAGATCAATGAGCAAAGTGCATTTGAATGGAATTCAGAAGACATTTAATTTCAGTTTAAATAGATTTAGTTGGCTGATTTAACATGACATCTAACTGCTGTGAAAATAATTAAAATAAAACCAATAAAAAGGCAATAATGTATTTAAAACCTGCATCTAATTTACAAAGCTAATAAATCTGATGTTTTCTAAACAACACAATAGTACCAGCAAGTTCATAAACTGGGGGTTCCCCACTGATGATGGACACGATAATGAGGCTTGGGAATCCTCTGATATGAAAAATAGTGAATTCTTATATAATTCTTATATTTTGGATGAAAGGAATACCTAACAAAACAGCCCTCTGTGATCAAATTTAAATGTATAAACAAAATAGTTATCAGTCCATAACCATTACTCCCTGTGGGAAATTCTCTCTGAATAGGGAGACAGACCGGCATGTGTCCAGACTAATATTGTATATATAATATATATACTATGTCAAAGATGCAGAACTGGGCTGCCACAAACAGAACCAGAACTGTGTCCTGCATGTTCCCATACGGTAAAGCATTGCAGAATAATGTTTGAATGTAATAATCATAAGGATTATCCTTTTCTCAGTTAAATGTAAAATTAGATGATGTAAGGAGAATTGAATGACTCACCAGGTGAGATGGGGTCATTTGGGAAGGTTAGAATGCAAAGATGGGAAACCTGCTAACAGAGATATCCAGATATCAAGGTAACTGATTTAGTAAAACACATTTGCGATGTTCAGCGTTGGATTCCAGACAGTGGGGTGGTTTTTAAAGAACTTTTAAGAACAAAACAAGAAAAGGATTTCCAATCCTGCTGGGAGTACTCCCGATATTTTGGACACAAACTAGATACTGTGTTCAAGAGACCAGTGGAAGAAAAGTAACTATTAAGGTGTGAGCCAATTAATCTTAGTCAACAATCTGTGAAAGCGCTGTATAACAGGAACAGAGTGCCTCGTACTGGTTGGTATGGCAGTTCATTCCAAGAACAGTCGGAAGCCAGCCATTCGGGAAGGGGGTGGAATCACAATGCCTGCAGTCATCATCCTAAAGCGGTATGTGATGTGTCAGTCATGGGTTGGAGGAGACATGACTGAACTAGCTATTGCTAGCTATTAAACAATAAAAGACTTGTTTGGACCGAGAACTCTGTTTGTTTGACTTTGTTGGAGCACTGCACGTTGGTGAGCAGCTCGTTCACATACTGCCAACCACTCGGGTAATAATATTATTGTAAAACTCTGTACTTGTTTACAAAATGTTAAACAGCTACAGCAAAAATATTATTGCAGAAATCTGTATTAGACTAAATGAGAGACTCGGTGAAGTATAAAAAAACTTGATGGGGCTTCTTAAAATGTGCATGCAGCTAAGTTTCTTATCAGCAGTTGCAACTCAGGTCAAAGGGCCTCTTACCTTGTGGGAGTACAAGGATTTTCATGGCAATAGAAAAAAGATGTTTTAACAACCAAGGCGAAACTTCCTGACAGAACGTGTTCTAACTCGAGCCCCTTTTATATATTTTTTTATCTTAACAAGTGAGAGGAACTCCATGGTACAAGAACATATATTATTTAGAAGAAAACCTTATATATCCTTATCTGGTACTGCATATTATTAGTTTTAAGGAGCAGCCTGGCACCAGAAAGTATATTATTAATTTTAGAGATAAAGGTTGTCTAACAAACCAGATATTTAGGTTTAATTAAGCTTTCTGACAAATGAAGGAAAAGAAAAAGTCCAATACATATGGGAGCTAAATTACAATTAGTTATCAGCCAAGCTATCTTTTGAAGACCTCTGCAAAACTGACTGCTGGTGTTGTACTCAGAACTCTTGGTTTTGACGAGTGTCCTTTCTTTGTTCTGTTTTATATTTTAAGACATACTTCTCTGCAGAGGGTAAGCATGATCTTGAATTTATATCTCACCTTTATTGAAGCATGTTGTTAGAGGATACGATTATTATTAGCTTTAGAGATGTTGTTACATTGTATGCATTAGTGTTAATGGGTGCCCAAGGTGTGTAATGTAACTATATTGCTTTATATTATTATTATTATTATTATTATTATTATTATTATTATAGTATTATTATTATTATTATTATTATTTATTTCTTAGCAGACGCCCTTACCCAGGGCGACTTACAGTTGTATACAAAAAATACATATCAAGAATTACAGTACAATTAAGAGCAAGATACGAAATACAATGACTTCAGTCCTAATAAGAGCAAATTCTTATTGATGTTGTTATTTGCAAAGACACCAGACTGTCTATGAGCTAAGCACCTAAGCCAGTACACAAACAACACACTATAGAAGTTTACGAAATCGATTTGTCCTCCTGTTTGTTTCCCCTGATTCTACTAGAGAATAAAAGAAGAGCAGGAACATGACACTTGGTTTACAAGCAGTTTAGAAACTGCACATTCTCTCTCCATTCTCATGACAATATGACATAGCAATATACATGTCTGATGCTATAGGTGCGTGGCCAGATGGTACTGTTAAGAGAATAATGTGTTAAATGTGCTGTTTTGTTATAATAATATTTAATATTTATATTTAATATGTAATATTTTTCTGTTTTATATGTTGTTCTGATTTATCTGTATATTTCCTCAAATGCAGTAAAAAGGCAAGTTGGTGGAAAGTTACTGATAAGTCCACATTGCTTATTTGGGTATGAAGGTTATCGGTGTCTGGTACTCTTCTGTTGTAATCTCTTTCAGTGATTATGCATGAATTCTGAGTATGTTTAATAGAAGGTCCAAAAGGAGACCACAGCTGTAATGGAGAAAAAATGTAAATATGTTTATTAGAAGGCCTGAAAGGATTTAAGCTATTCTGGAAAACAGAATTGTTAATAAATGATGTCACCACAGGTTAGTTATAAAAAGGCTTGTTTAGAAATCATTTGTTAGACCAGAGGAATGAATGAAGACTGCACACTCCGTCATCACCGAAATTGGTAATTACACTATGTAACACAATTTTTGTTCCTGGGTAGTAAGTGTTATTTCCTAATTGCTTATGCCTCAAAAGTATAGAAAATGGCTATTATTCCCCACAAACTCTGTTTTTGTGACCAGGACAGTGATATTTTGAAATTTACCTATTTCCAATGAGAAAACGGTCTTTTCGTTCACATAAAGTCAGAAAAAATCAACATATGAATCCAAATTAACATGTATTTATACTAAAGCAATAGAATAAAAGTTCTAGAAGTTACTCCAAGTTTACTCAGCGCTGAATCTATCTGGAATGTTCTGGAAAATGGGTAAATTTCAAAATATCACTGTCCTGGTCACAAAAGCAAAGTTTGTGGGGAATAATAGGCATTTTCTATACTTTTGAGGCATAAGCAATTAGGAAATAACACTTACTACCCAGGAACCAAAAAAAAAAAAAATTGTTACATGGTGTTATGCGTACATGAACGTGCCTTACATGTACTGCATGGTGATTCTGATGTTTAATAATGTAGTTCTATTAACTGACTAATTATTATACTGAATGAATCATTCTGGGTTAATCCACAACAATAAGACTCACACGAGTGAGAGTAGAAAGAGCAGGTAGATCCCCTTCTCATGCTGCACAACTTGTTTCAACCCTAACTCTGTATCCCCCCGCCCCCTTACAAGCAGTGCAAGGGGCAAGGCAACACAAGCAACCACAGACAGCCATCATCAGTTAAGATGAACAACATACAACTCTCTGCATCCATCACCAAGGTCCACTAGGTGTATGAGCTGGGCACCATGGGGTGGCACTGCGTGTACTGCACCTCAAAGTGCTCCCTTAGAGACCGACTAGGAGGCTGACTGGGTTGTGGGGGAAGGTGCACTGCATAAGGATGGCTATTTACATAAGAACATAAGAACATAAGAAAGTTTACAAACGAGAGGAGGCCATCTTTGCTCGTTTGGTTGTTAGTAGCTTATTGATCCCAGAATCTCATCAAGCAGCTTCTTGAAGGATCCCAGGGTGTCAGCTATCCCTGTGGTTACCACACTCCATTCTGAGTTTTTTCCTCTAATCAGTACTTTCTGTTTTCTACATGTTAACCACTCCCTAATCCATGTACATGTGTTTCCTTGAATCCCAACTGCGTTCAGTTTGAGAATTAATCTTTTGTGCGGGACTTTGTCAAAAGCTTTCTGGAAATCTAAATAAACCATGTCATATGCTTTGCAATTATCCATTATCGATGTTGCATCCTCAAAAAAATCAAGCAGGTTAGTTAGACACGATCTCCCTTTCCTAAAACCATGTTGACTGTCTCCCAGGACCCTGTTACCATATAGGTAATTTTCCATTTTGGATCTTATTATAGTTTCCATAAGTTTGCATATAATAGAAGTCAGGCTTACTGGTCTGTAGTTACCTGGTTCAGTTTTGTTTCCCTTTTTGTGGATCGCTATTACGTTTGCAATTTTCCAGTCTGTCGGTACCACCCCTGTGTCAAGAGACTGCTGCATAGCACATGTGTGTGTTATCTGCCAACATAGTGAACACAGAACATACTCGTATGACAGCACAACGTATAAAGCCTAACACTGATGGTGAGGCCAACTCTCCCATTAAACATCTCGGTCTGTATTCTCTACCTCCACCCAACAATGACAGCACATCAAACATGTGGATGCCACACTAGAGTTAGAGTTGAAAACCCTGACATTGCATTTCCCTACTTTTGTCGTTCACCACAGGTACCCTCTAAGAAACGTATGTTACTGAATAATAACAAATAATTTGTGAAGTTATTTTCACATTTGTGAAATTCATGTTTAAAAGTTTCAGAACATTTTTTTTTATTTCTTTAAGTATACATTTTATGTTGTTTATAGCAATAATGAAATAAAATAGTCTCATGTCTCCATGTGCCTGTGGCGGAGTGTCCCGCCCCTTTATGTTTATTAGTGTTTTATGTTGTATGTAGTCTGTTAATGTTGGTGTTTATGTATAAAATACACAGGATATAAATATGGGTTATGAGCACGAGTGTTTAAAATGTATATTTGTATGTAGGCACGAGGATTGCACAGCACTTCACGTGCAGGTAAAAAGTAATAATATGTGAGCACGGGGAATTGCACTTTATTAATTCACGTGCAAGTTGTACCGCGACTCCAATTGAATGGTTTATTAGCAATCGAGTTTCGGTACAGCTGCACAAAAGCAGCATGTTTTCCCTCACTCGGGGGTTGTGTGTTCGGGAAGTGGAGAACAGTTGAGAGAGAGGAGAGTTAATTTAAAAATATAGCAATTGCTACAGCATGCTGGCTAAAAACCAGCAGGGTACTTGTTTGTTGGGTTCGTCCACGTCCGTTTTGCGTTTTGTCTGTCTGTTTGTTTGGCCAACGCGCCCTTTATTTTCAGTTGTGTGTTTTGTTTAAATCTTTTGTTTGTTTATTATTTAATAAAACGCTGGATGCTGTAGCGTCTTAGGTTCACCGCCATTAACTGTTTTGGTTTCTGTGTTCTTCTGGGTCTGACGTCACAACTAGAGTCATCCGGCTGGTCACATATGGTGTCTGAACAGGGATAAACCCAGCCAGACCAGGAACCAAGTCATCCTGGTCATAGTGCCCATTTAATTTGTTTAAAAAAATATTTACATTGTTCAGTACTGTATATGATACAAATAATTTAAAACAATTACAAAAAAAGAATCACAGTCTAATTTAATGATACCCTTCTTCTTTAATACTATCTAAGTAAGCTTGCCTGAGAGGCAGGATAATTATCTTTTCAATTTGAAGTAGTACATTTTATCCTGCACAGTTTAAGAAAAAAATAGAAATAACACAGTACATATTTAAGATTAATGTTATTTGTTGCAAAGGTTTGACAATTATATAAGATATGTTTCTAAGTTGTTGTTTTTTTATCACTGCTATTAGTTTAAAAGAAGAAGATATTTTCCTTCAGCAAAAGAGGCAAAGGTCTATTTACTGAGGGACTGGGGGTGGGGTCGATCCTTTTAAGTTTCTCCAAATAGTTTATTTTCAAATTTCATTTTTAACATGTTTTAAGCCGACAGGTATAGCTTAAAAGCGAAGGGAACCTGTTAAAAAAAGTTCATTCTATGATGAAATTTCCTGCCTTGTCTATGAGGTTTTTTTTAGTACCAATCAATGATATGTTTTTCAGTAGTCAATAATAATGGGAAAGCGTCTCCTGACAGTTTGAACACTTCTCTGCGCATTTTGTTTTTGTGATATAAAAAATACAATTAATATTTGCTTAAATGAAAATAGCGGTGGTGGCTAAAAAGTCAAAAAATAATTGGCTATTCTAAATTGGGAGAAAATGATTAAAAAAACTATTGGCGACTATTAAATAAATAACAAAATAAAAATAAAAATAAAAATGGTGTCATGCTGCCATCTGGTGGACAATGGAGATGTTTCAGTTTGGAATTAAATTAACATTGTTTTAAATGGGAAAATATGTTAACTGTTATTAAAACGATATTCTTGTGAACTCAAATTAAATTTACAAACATAGAAAATACAGTGTATTAAAAGCCTTAATTAAACCACTAATGATGAACTATTTATCATTCAGGAAACTGATTAAAATCTAATTAATTCATTAGAATGATCATTTTTGTACGTATATGATTTATTTGATACCGCATTGTGTGAAAACATATTATGAAAATAGTAATGTGACTATTAAAAATGAATAACTTAGGAAGTTATTTCACAAAAGTATTTTAACTGAATGCATTTTTTAACATTTACGATCCTTTGTCTGAATGAAGATGGGAGGTATAATAGCCAATAAATGTACCTGTTGGAGGGTTTATCAATGGAGAGTCATCCAATTGAATGACGATAATCTGAGAGATACACCTATTCTCAAATGTTATAAAAATGCTTGCAGCATAGAAAGCGTTCTCTCCAAGGCCTTGGAAAGCTCTCCACGTACTCTCTCTCGAAAGACAATACTACTCTTGGAAAAGTTACACAGAAACATCTAAGTGTGTGCAATTGGACTGAATCTCTGAAGACTCATCAACTCTCAACATTCTAACTTCTAGGAAGGAAAACTAAAGCTGCTGGACAACAAGAAAACGATTTCTTGAAGAAAAGCTATTAATTCAAATGATAAATAAAAAGAAAGTATGTTAAAATACACAAATAAGTAAACAGACGAATCCTAAAGTTACTTAATAACAAAGACCACTTCCAGGTGGCGCTGCTGTAGCCTGTAACAAGAAGATCAAACACCTTGCTGTGTGTTTCCATTGCATTGTGGGACATGCAGTCCTGAAGAAAAAGCCATCTTGTTTTTTCTTCCACAACCTTGAATGGAGAGGACTACACTTCAGATCTCAAGTTTCTAAATTGAAATGTTTTAACCAAGCTGAGAAAGCTATATAATTATTCCTTGCAAGACGGTGCAAGACTTTCCTTGCAAGACTTTCTTCACATATAAGGACTGGTAATTGAAAAAAAAAAAAAAAACATATAATTCCATGGTGCATAAATCAATTGTATGGTTAATTCTGCTTAAATTGGGTATGAAGTAATATTAATAAGAATATGAATGCATTGTTGAATGTTAAAGATAACTAAATATACAGACTATATAAATATATAGGTAATTTGTCTTGGACTTACTTAGTATAATACTTGATTATACGTTGAAAACAAATCTAATACAATC